>NC_086451.1:376139058-376439058 GCF_028390025.1 Pseudophryne corroboree
CACTGTTTGTCAATATATTAATGCCTAAGAAAGTATAGTAACATAAAGATTCAAGTAAAAAACATATTTGTTTTTTTCTTTGAGACAGCTGTTTTGGATAATCTTACACTCAGATGACAAACTTTAATCCAACAATAATTTCAATTATTAATTCTGAATAAAACTAATATTGTTTAGTATTCTACAATACCCCATTCAAGAAGTTTGAGAAACCTTAAACAAACTGAGAAATATATTTAATGGTTGATGTGCAATCTACAAAGTTTACTGAATAGTTTAAAGACCAAAGGGTTAGAGATTCTTCACTTTGAATCATGTTTGATCTGATTTCATTATTAAAATCCAAACATAAGATGTTATCTTTATCTAAAAATATATACACCTAGATGAAAACTTTGATCCAACAATAATTTTAGTTATTGATTCTGAAAGAAAATAATAATGTTTAGTATTCCACAATACCCAAGCCTAGAATTTTGAGAAACCTTAAATCAACTTAAAGATACATTGACTGCTGTGCAATCTACTAAGTTTGCTAAATAGTTTAAAGAACAAAGGTTTTGAGATATTTTACTTTGAGCTATTTTACTTTGAGCTGTGTTTGTTCTGATTTCATTATTATATTCCTTACAAAATATTTCATCTTAAGGAAAAAAATACAGTATAAACAAATAACATTGAATGCAATGACCACGAAGGGACTCGAACCCTCAATCTTCTGATCTGAAGACAGACGCATTATCCATTAGGCCACGTGGTCAATGTCTGTCCAAAGATTAACGCCTAAGAAAGTATAGTAATATAAAGATTCAAGTAAAAAACATATTTGTTTTGTTTCTTTGAGACAACTGTATTGGATAATCTTACACTCAGATGACAAACTTTAATCCAACAATAATTTCAATTATTAATTCTGAATAAAACTAATATTGTTTAGTATTCTACAATACCCCATTCAAGAAGTTTGAGAAACCTTAAACAAACTGAGAAATATATTTAATGGTTGATGTGCAATCTACAAAGTTTACTGAATAGTTTAAAGACCAAAGGGTTAGAGATTCTTCACTTTGAGTCATGTTTGATCTGATTTCATTATTATAATCCAAACATAAGATGTTATCTTTATGTAAAAATATATACACCTAGATGACAAACTTTGATCCAACAATAATTTTAGTTAGTGATTCTGAAAGAAAATAATAATGTTTAGTATTCCACAATAACCAAGCCTAGAATTTTGAGAAACCTTAAATCAACTTAAAGATACATTGACTGCTGTGCAATCTACAAAGTTTGCTAAATAGTTTAAAGAACAAAGGTTTTGAGATATTTTACTTTGAGCTGTGTTTGTTCTGATTTCATTATTATATTCCTTACAAAATATTTAATCTAAATGAAAAAAAATACAGTATAAACAAATAACATTGAATGCAATGACCACGAAGGGACTCAAACCCTCAATCTTCTGATCCGAAGTCAGACGCCTTATCCATTAGGCCACGTGGTCACTGTTTGTCAATATATTAATGCCTAAGAAAGTATAGTAACCTAAAGATTCAAGTAAAAAACATATTTGTTTTTTTCTTTGAGACAACTGTTTTGGATAATCTTACACTCAGATGACAAACTTTAATCCAACAATAATTTCAATTATTAATTCTTAATAAAACTAATATTGTTTAGTATTCTACAATACCCCATTCAAGAAGTTTGAGAAACCTTAAACAAACTGATAAATATATTTAATGGTTGATGTGCAATCTACAAAGTTTACTGAATGGTTTAAAGACCAAAGAGTTAGAGATTCTTCACTTTGAATCATGTTTGATCTGATTTCATTATTAAAATCCAAACATAAGATGTTATCTTTATGTAAAAATATATACACCTAGATGACAAACTTTGATCCAACAATAATTTTAGTTATTGATTCTGAAAGAATATAATAATGTTTAGTATTCCACAATACCCAAGCCTAGAATTTTGAGAAATCTTAAATCAACTTAAAGATACATTGACTGCTGTGCAATCTACAAAGTTTGCTAAATAGTTTAAAGAACAAAGGTTTTCAGATATTTTACTTTGAGCTGTGTTTGTTCTGATTTCATTATTATATTCCTTACAAAATATTTAATCTTAATGAAAAAAATACAGTATAAACAAATAACATTAAATGCAATGACCACGAAGGGACTCGAACCCTCAATCTTTTGATCCGAAGTCAGATGCCTTATCCATTAGGCCACGTGGTCACCGTGTGTCCAAATAATAACACCTAAGAAAGTATAGTAATCTAAAGATTCAAGTAAAAAACATATTTGTTTTGTTTCTTTGAGACAACTGTTTTGGATAATCTTACACTCAGATGACAAACTTTGATCCAACAATAATTTTAGTTATTGATTCTGAAAGCAAATAATAATGTTTAGTATTCCACAATACCCAAGCCTAGAATTTTGAGAAACCTTAAATCAACTTAAAGATACATTGACTGCTGTGCAATCTACAAAGTTTGCTAAATAGTTTAAAGAACAAAGGTTTTGAGATATTTTACTTTGAGCTGTGTTTGTTCTGATTTCATTATTATATTCCTTACAAAATATTTCATCTTAATGAAAAAAATACAGTATAAACAAATAACATTGAATGCAATGACCACGAAGGGACTCAAACCCTCAATATTCTGATCCGAAGTCAGATGCCTTATCCATTAGGCCACGTGGTCAATGTTTGTCCAACGATTAACGCCTAAGAAAGTATAGTAACAAAAAGATTCAAGTAAAAAACATATTTGTTTTGTTTCTTTGAGACAACTGTTTTGGATAATCTTACACTCAGATGACAAATTTTAATCCAACAATAATTTCAATTATTAATTCTGAATAAAACTAATATTGTTTAGAATTCTACAATACCCCATTCAAGATTTTTGAGAAACCTTAAACAAACTGAGAAATATATTTAATGGTTGATGTGCAATCTACAAAGTTTACTGAATAGTTTAAAGACCAAAGGGTTAGAGATTCTTCACTTTGAGTCATGTTTGATCTGATTTCATTATTATAATCCAAACATAAGATGTTATCTTTATGTAAAAATATATACACCTAGATGACAAACTTTGATCCAACAATAATTTTAGTTATTGATTCTGAAAGAAAATAATAATGTTTAGTATTCCACAATACCCAAGCCTAGAATTTTGAGAAACCTTAAATCAACTTAAAGATACATTGACTGCTGTGCAATCTACAAAGTTTGCTAAATAGTTTAAAGAACAAAGGTTTTGAGATATTTTACTTTGAGCTGTGTTTGTTCTGATTTCATTATTATATTCCTTACAAAATACTTCATCTTAATGAAAAAAATACAGTATAAACAAATAACATCGAATGCAATGACCACGAAGGGACTCAAACCCTCAGTCTTCTGATCCGAAGTCAGACGCCTTATCCATTAGGCCACATGGTCAATGTCTGTCCAAAGATTAACACCTAAGAAAGTATAGTAATATAAAGATTCAAGTAAAAACATATTTGTTTTGTTTCTTTGAGACAACTGTTTTGGATAATCTTACACTCAGATGACAAACTTTAATCCAACAATAATTTCAATTATTAATTCTGAATAAAACTAATATTGTTTAGTATTCTACAATACCCCATTCAATAAGTTTGAGAAACCTTAAACAAACTGAGAAATATATTTAATGGTTGATGTGCAATCTACAAAGTTAACTGAATAGTTTAAAGACCAAAGGGTTAGAGATTCTTCACTTTGAATCATGTTTGATCTGATTTCATTATTATAATCCAAATATAAAATGTTATCTTTATGTAAAAATATATACACCTAGATGACAAACTTTGATCCAACAATAATTTTAGTTATTGATTCTGAAAGAAAATAATAATGTTTAGTATTCCACAATACCCAAGCCTAGAATTTTGAGAAACCTTAAATCAACTTAAAGATACATTGACTGCTGTGCAATCTACAAAGTTTGCTAAATAGTTTAAAGAACAAAGGTTTTGAGATATTCTACTTTGAGCTGTGTTTGTTCTTCTTGAATGGGGTATTGTAGAATACTAAACAATATAAGTTTTATTTAGAATTAATAATTGAAATTATTGTTGGATTAAAGTTTGTCATCTGAGTGTAAGATTATCCAAAACAGTTGTCTCAAAGAAAAAAAACAAATGTTTTTTACTTGAATCTTTATGTTACTATACTTTCTTAGGCATTAATACATTGTCAAACAGTGACCACGTGGCCTAATGGATAAGGCGTCTGACTTCGGATCAGAAGATTGAGGGTTCGAGTCCCTTCGTGGTCATTGGATTCAATGTTATTTGTTTTGTTTCTTTGAGACAACTGTTTTGGATAATCTTACACTCAGATGACAAACTTTGATCCAACAATAATTTTAGTTATTGATTCTGAAAGCAAATAATAATGTTTAGTATTCCACAATACCCAAGCCTAGAATTTTGAGAAACCTTAAATCAACTTAAAGATACATTGACTGCTGTGCAATCTACAAAGTTTGCTAAATAGTTTAAAGAACAAAGGTTTTGAGATATTTTACTTTGAGCTGTGTTTGTTCTGATTTCATTATTATATTCCTTACAAAATATTTCATCTTAATGAAAAAAATACAGTATAAACAAATAACATTGAATGCAATGACCACGAAGGGACTCAAACCCTCAATATTCTGATCCGAAGTCAGATGCCTTATCCATTAGGCCACGTGGTCAATGTTTGTCCAACGATTAACGCCTAAGAAAGTATAGTAACAAAAAGATTCAAGTAAAAAACATATTTGTTTTGTTTCTTTGAGACAACTGTTTTGGATAATCTTACACTCAGATGACAAATTTTAATCCAACAATAATTTCAATTATTAATTCTGAATAAAACTAATATTGTTTAGAATTCTACAATACCCCATTCAAGATTTTTGAGAAACCTTAAACAAACTGAGAAATATATTTAATGGTTGATGTGCAATCTACAAAGTTTACTGAATAGTTTAAAGACCAAAGGGTTAGAGATTCTTCACTTTGAGTCATGTTTGATCTGATTTCATTATTATAATCCAAACATAAGATGTTATCTTTATGTAAAAATATATACACCTAGATGACAAACTTTGATCCAACAATAATTTTAGTTATTGATTCTGAAAGAAAATAATAATGTTTAGTATTCCACAATACCCAAGCCTAGAATTTTGAGAAACCTTAAATCAACTTAAAGATACATTGACTGCTGTGCAATCTACAAAGTTTGCTAAATAGTTTAAAGAACAAAGGTTTTGAGATATTTTACTTTGAGCTGTGTTTGTTCTGATTTCATTATTATATTCCTTACAAAATATTTAATCTAAATGAAAAAAATACAGTATAAACAAATAACATTGAATGCAATGACCACGAAGGGACTCAAACCCTCAATCTTCTGATCCGAAGTCAGACGCCTTATCCATTAGGCCACGTGGTCACTGTTTGTCAATATATTAATGCCTAAGAAAGTATAGTAACCTAAAGATTCAAGTAAAAAACATATTTTTTTTTTCTTTGAGACAACTGTTTTGGATAATCTTACACTCAGATGACAAACTTTAATCCAACAATAATTTCAATTATTAATTCTTAATAAAACTAATATTGTTTAGTATTCTACAATACCCCATTCAAGAAGTTTGAGAAACCTTAAACAAACTGAGAAATATATTTAATGGTTGATGTGCAATCTACAAAGTTTACTGAATGGTTTAAAGACCAAAGAGTTAGAGATTCTTCACTTTGAATCATGTTTGATCTGATTTCATTATTAAAATCCAAACATAAGATGTTATCTTTATGTAAAAATATATACACCTAGATGACAAACTTTGATCCAACAATAATTTTAGTTATTGATTCTGAAAGAATATAATAATGTTTAGTATTCCACAATACCCAAGCCTAGAATTTTGAGAAATCTTAAATCAACTTAAAGATACATTGACTGCTGTGCAATCTACAAAGTTTGCTAAATAGTTTAAAGAACAAAGGTTTTCAGATATTTTACTTTGAGCTGTGTTTGTTCTGATTTCATTATTATATTCCTTACAAAATATTTAATCTTAATGAAAAAAATACAGTATAAACAAATAACATTAGATGCAATGACCACGAAGGGACTTGAACCCTCAATCTTCTGATCCGAAGTCAGATGCCTTATCCATTAGGCCACGTGGTCACCGTGTGTCCAAATAATAACACCTAAGAAAGTATAGTAATCTAAAGATTCAAGTAAAAAACATATTTGTTTTTTTCTTTGAGACAACTGTTTTGGATAATCTTACACTCAGATGACAAACTTTAATCCAACAATAATTTCAATTATTAATTCTGAATAAAACTAATATTGTTTAGTATTCTACAATACCCCATTCAAGAAGTTTGAGAAGCCTTAAACAAACTGAGAAATATATTTAATGGTTGATGTGCAATCTACAAAGTTTACTGAATAGTTTAAAGACCAAAAGGTTAGAGATTCTTCACTTTGAATCATGTTTGATCTGATTTCATTATTATAATCCAAACATAAAATGTTATCTTTATCTAAAAATATATACACTTAGATGTCAAACTTTGATCCAACAATAATTTTAGTTATTGATTCTGAAAGAAAATAATAATGTTTAGTATTCCACAATACCCAAGCCTAAAATTTTGAGAAACCTTAAATCAACTTAAAGATACATTGACTGCTGTGCAATCTACAAAGTTTGCTAGATAGTTTAAAGAACAAAGGTTTTGAGATATTTTACTTTGAGCTGTGTTTGTTCTGATTTCATTATTATATTCCTTACAAAATATTTCATCTTAATGAAAAAAATACAGTATAAACAAATAACATTGAATGCAATGACCACGAAGGGACTCGAACCATCAATCTTCTGATCCGAAGTCAGATGCCTTATCCATTATGCCACGTGGTCAATGTCTATCCAAAAATTAACGCCTAAGAAAGTATAGTAACATAAAGATACAAGTAAAAAACATATTTGTTTTGTTTCTTTGAGACAACTGTTTTGGATAATCTTACACTCAGATGACAAACTTTAATCCATCAATAATTTCAATTATTAATTCTGAATAAAACTAATATTGTTTAGAATTCTACAATACCCCATTCAAGAATTTTGAGAAACCTTAAACAAACTGAGAAATATATTTAATGGTTGATGTGCAATCTACAAAGTTTACTGAATAGTTTAAAGACCAAAGGGTTAGAGATTCTTCACTTTGAATCATGTTTGATCTGATTTCATTATTAAAATCCAAACATAAGATGTTATCTTTATATAAAAATATATACACCTAGATGACAAACTTTGATCCAACAATAATTTTAGTTATTGATTCTGAAAGAAAATAATAATGTTTAGTATTCCACAATACCCAAGCCTAAAATTTTGAGAAACCTTAAATCAACTTAAAGATACATTGACTGCTGTGCAATCTACAAAGTTTGCTAGATAGTTTAAAGAACAAAGGTTTTGAGATATTTTACTTTGAGCTGTGTTTGTTCTGATTTCATTATTATATTCCTTACAAAATATTTAATCTTAATGAAAAAAATACAGTATAAACAAATAACATTGAATCCAATGACCACGAAGGGACTCGAATCCTCAATCTTCTGATCCGAAGTCAGACACCTTATTCATTAGGCCAGGTGGTCACTGTTTGTCAATATATTAATGCCTAAGAAAGTATAGTAACATAAAGATTCAAGTAAAAAACATATTTGTTTTTTTCTTTGAGACAGCTGTTTTGGATAATCTTACACTCAGATGACAAACTTTAATCCAACAATAATTTCAATTATTAATTCTGAATAAAACTAATATTGTTTAGTATTCTACAATACCCCATTCAAGAAGTTTGAGAAACCTTAAACAAACTGAGAAATATATTTAATGGTTGATGTGCAATCTACAAAGTTTACTGAATAGTTTAAAGACCAAAGGGTTAGAGATTCTTCACTTTGAATCATGTTTGATCTGATTTCATTATTAAAATCCAAACATAAGATGTTATCTTTATCTAAAAATATATACACCTAGATGAAAACTTTGATCCAACAATATTTTTAGTTATTGATTCTGAAAGAAAATAATAATGTTTAGTATTCCACAATACCCAAGCCTAGAATTTTGAGAAACCTTAAATCAACTTAAAGATACATTGACTGCTGTGCAATCTACTAAGTTTGCTAAATAGTTTAAAGAACAAAGGTTTTGAGATATTTTACTTTGAGCTATTTTACTTTGAGCTGTGTTTGTTCTGATTTCATTATTATATTCCTTACAAAATATTTCATCTTAAGGAAAAAAATACAGTATAAACAAATAACATTGAATGCAATGACCACGAAGGGACTCGAACCCTCAATCTTCTGATCTGAAGACAGACGCATTATCCATTAGGCCACGTGGTCAATGTCTGTCCAAAGATTAACGCCTAAGAAAGTATAGTAATATAAAGATTCAAGTAAAAAACATATTTGTTTTGTTTCTTTGAGACAACTGTATTGGATAATCTTACACTCAGATGACAAACTTTAATCCAACAATAATTTCAATTATTAATTCTGAATAAAACTAATATTGTTTAGTATTCTACAATACCCCATTCAAGAAGTTTGAGAAACCTTAAACAAACTGAGAAATATATTTAATGGTTGATGTGCAATCTACAAAGTTTACTGAATAGTTTAAAGACCAAAGGGTTAGAGATTCTTCACTTTGAGTCATGTTTGATCTGATTTCATTATTATAATCCAAACATAAGATGTTATCTTTATGTAAAAATATATACACCTAGATGACAAACTTTGATCCAACAATAATTTTAGTTAGTGATTCTGAAAGAAAATAATAATGTTTAGTATTCCACAATAACCAAGCCTAGAATTTTGAGAAACCTTAAATCAACTTAAAGATACATTGACTGCTGTGCAATCTACAAAGTTTGCTAAATAGTTTAAAGAACAAAGGTTTTGAGATATTTTACTTTGAGCTGTGTTTGTTCTGATTTCATTATTATATTCCTTACAAAATATTTAATCTAAATGAAAAAAAATACAGTATAAACAAATAACATTGAATGCAATGACCACGAAGGGACTCAAACCCTCAATCTTCTGATCCGAAGTCAGACGCCTTATCCATTAGGCCACGTGGTCACTGTTTGTCAATATATTAATGCCTAAGAAAGTATAGTAACCTAAAGATTCAAGTAAAAAACATATTTGTTTTTTTCTTTGAGACAACTGTTTTGGATAATCTTACACTCAGATGACAAACTTTAATCCAACAATAATTTCAATTATTAATTCTTAATAAAACTAATATTGTTTAGTATTCTACAATACCCCATTCAAGAAGTTTGAGAAACCTTAAACAAACTGATAAATATATTTAATGGTTGATGTGCAATCTACAAAGTTTACTGAATGGTTTAAAGACCAAAGAGTTAGAGATTCTTCACTTAGAATCATGTTTGATCTGATTTCATTATTAAAATCCAAACATAAGATGTTATCTTTATGTAAAAATATATACACCTAGATGACAAACTTTGATCCAACAATAATTTTAGTTATTGATTCTGAAAGAATATAATAATGTTTAGTATTCCACAATACCCAAGCCTAGAATTTTGAGAAATCTTAAATCAACTTAAAGATACATTGACTGCTGTGCAATCTACAAAGTTTGCTAAATAGTTTAAAGAACAAAGGTTTTCAGATATTTTACTTTGAGCTGTGTTTGTTCTGATTTCATTATTATATTCCTTACAAAATATTTAATCTTAATGAAAAAAATACAGTATAAACAAATAACATTAAATGCAATGACCACGAAGGGACTCGAACCCTCAATCTTTTGATCCGAAGTCAGATGCCTTATCCATTAGGCCACGTGGTCACCGTGTGTCCAAATAATAACACCTAAGAAAGTATAGTAATCTAAAGATTCAAGTAAAAAACATATTTGTTTTGTTTCTTTGAGACAACTGTTTTGGATAATCTTACACTCAGATGACAAACTTTAATCCAACAATAATTTCAATTATTAATTCTGAATAAAACTAATATTGTTTAGTATGCTACAATACCCCATTCAAGAAGTTTGAGAAACCTTAAACAAACTGAGAAATATATTTAATGGTTGATGTGCAATCTACAAAGTTTACTGAATAGTTTAAAGACCAAAGGGTTAGAGATTCTTCACTTTGAATCATGTTTGATCTGATTTCATTATTAAAATCCAAACATAAGATGTTATCTTTATATAAAAATATATACACCTAGATGACAAACTTTGATCCCACAATAATTTTAGTTATTGATTCTGAAAGAAAATAATAATGTTTAGTATTCCACAATACCCAAGCCTAGAATTTTGAGAAACCTTAAATCAACTTAAAGATACATTGACTGCTGTGCAATCTACAAAGTTTGCTAAATAGTTTAAAGAACAAAGGTTTTGAGATATTTTACTTTGAGCTGTGTTTGTTCTGATTTCATTATTATATTCCTTACAAAATATTTCATCTTAATGAAAAAAAATACAGTATAAACAAATAACATTGAATCCAATGGCCACGAAGGGACTCGAATCCTCAATCTTCAGATCTGTAGTTAGACGCCTAATCCATTAGGCCAGGTGGTCACTGTTTGTCAATATATTAATGCCTAAAAAAGTATAGTAACATAAAGATTCTAGTAAAAAACATATTTGTTTTGTTTCTTTGAGACAACTGTTTTGGATAATCTTACACTCAGATGACAAACTTTAATCCAACAATAATTTCAATTATTAATTCTGAATAAAACTAATATTGTTTAGTATTCTACAATACCCCATTCAAGAAGTTTGAGAAACCTTAAACAAACTGAGAAATATATTTAATGGTTGATGCGCAATCTACAAAGTTTACTGAATAGTTTAAAGACCAAAAGGTTAGAGATTCTTCACTTTGAATCATGTTTGATCTGATTTCATTATTATAATCCAAACATAAAATGTTATCTTTATCTAAAAATATATACACTTAGATGTCAAACTTTGATCCAACAATAATTTTAGTTATTGATTCTGAAAGAAAATAATAATGTTTACTATTCCACAATACCCAAGCCTAAAATTTTGAGAAACCTTAAATCAACTTAAAGATACATTGACTGCTGTGCAATCTACAAAGTTTGCTAGATAGTTTAAAGAACAAAGGTTTTGAGATATTTTACTTTGAGCTGTGTTTGTTCTGATTTCATTATTATATTCCTTACAAAATATTTCATCTTAATGAAAAAAATACAGTATAAACAAATAACATTGAATGCAATGACCACGAAGGGACTCGAACCATCAATCTTTTGATCCGAAGTCAGATGCCTTATCCATTATGCCACGTGGTCAATGTCTATCCAAAAATTAACGCCTAAGAAAGTATAGTAACATAAAGATACAAGTAAAAAACATATTTGTTTTGTTTCTTTGAGACAACTGTTTTGGATAATCTTACACTCAGATGACAAACTTTAATCCATCAATAATTTCAATTATTAATTCTGAATAAAACTAATATTGTTTAGAATTCTACAATACCCCATTCAAGAATTTTGAGAAACCTTAAACAAACTGAGAAATATATTTAATGGTTGATGTGCAATCTACAAAGTTTACTGAATAGTTTAAAGACCAAAGGGTTAGAGATTCTTCACTTTGAATCATGTTTGATCTGATTTCATTATTAAAATCCAAACATAAGATGTTATCTTTATATAAAAATATATACACCTAGATGACAAACTTTGATCCAACAATAATTTTAGTTATTGATTCTGAAAGAAAATAATAATGTTTAGTATTCCACAATACCCAAGCCTAAAATTTTGAGAAACCTTAAATCAACTTAAAGATACATTGACTGCTGTGCAATCTACAAAGTTTGCTAGATAGTTTAAAGAACAAA
The DNA here is from genome assembly GCF_028390025.1 of Pseudophryne corroboree. Taxonomy (NCBI): domain Eukaryota; kingdom Metazoa; phylum Chordata; class Amphibia; order Anura; family Myobatrachidae; genus Pseudophryne; species Pseudophryne corroboree. Next base: position 376,151,100 of record NC_086451.1, read on the forward strand.
AGGTTTTGAGATATTTTACTTTGAGCTGTGTTTGTTCTGATTTCATTATTATATTCCTTACAAAATATTTAATCTTAATGAAAAAAATACAGTATAAACAAATAACATTGAATCCAATGACCACGAAGGGACTCGAATCCTCAATCTTCTGATCCGAAGTCAGACACCTTATTCATTAGGCCAGGTGGTCACTGTTTGTCAATATATTAATGCCTAAGAAAGTATAGTAACATAAAGATTCAAGTAAAAAACATATTTGTTTTTTTCTTTGAGACAGCTGTTTTGGATAATCTTACACTCAGATGACAAACTTTAATCCAACAATAATTTCAATTATTAATTCTGAATAAAACTAATATTGTTTAGTATTCTACAATACCCCATTCAAGAAGTTTGAGAAACCTTAAACAAACTGAGAAATATATTTAATGGTTGATGTGCAATCTACAAAGTTTACTGAATAGTTTAAAGACCAAAGGGTTAGAGATTCTTCACTTTGAATCATGTTTGATCTGATTTCATTATTAAAATCCAAACATAAGATGTTATCTTTATCTAAAAATATATACACCTAGATGAAAACTTTGATCCAACAATAATTTTAGTTATTGATTCTGAAAGAAAATAATAATGTTTAGTATTCCACAATACCCAAGCCTAGAATTTTGAGAAACCTTAAATCAACTTAAAGATACATTGACTGCTGTGCAATCTACTAAATTTGCTAAATAGTTTAAAGAACAAAGGTTTTGAGATATTTTACTTTGAGCTATTTTACTTTGAGCTGTGTTTGTTCTGATTTCATTATTATATTCCTTACAAAATATTTAATCTTAAGGAAAAAAATACAGTATAAACAAATAACATTGAATGCAATGACCACGAAGGGACTCGAACCCTCAATCTTCTGATCTGAAGACAGACGCATTATCCATTAGGCCACGTGGTCAATGTCTGTCCAAAGATTAACGCCTAAGAAAGTATAGTAATATAAAGATTCAAGTAAAAAACATATTTGTTTTGTTTCTTTGAGACAACTGTATTGGATAATCTTACACTCAGATGACAAACTTTAATCCAACAATAATTTCAATTATTAATTCTGAATAAAACTAATATTGTTTAGTATTCTACAATACCCCATTCAAGAAGTTTGAGAAACCTTAATCAAACTGAGAAATCCATTTAATGGTTGATGTGCCTTCTACAAAGTTTACTGAATAGTTTAAAGACCAAAAGGTTAGAGATTCTTCACTTTGAATCATGTTTTATCTGATTTCATTATTATAATCCAAACATAAGATGTTATCTTTATCTAAAAATATATACACTTAGATGTCAAACTTTGATCCAACAATAATTTTAGTTATTGATTCTGAAAGAAAATAATAATGTTTAGTATTCCACAATACCCAAGCCTAGAATTTTGAGAAACCTTAAATCAACTTAAAGATACATTGACTGCTGTGCAATCTACAAAGTTTGCTAAATAGTTTAAAGAACAAAGGTTTTGAGATATTTTACTTTGAGCTGTGTTTGTTCTGATTTCATTATTATATTCCTTACAAAATATTTCATCTTAATGAAAAAAAGACAGTATAAACAAATAACATTGAATGCAATGACCACGAAGTGACTCGAACCCTCAATCTTCTGATCCGAAGTCAGACGCCTTATCCATTAGGCCACGTGGTCAATGTCTATCCAAAGATTAACGCCTAAAAAAGTATAGTAATATAAAGATTCAAGTAAAAAACATATTTGTTTTGTTTCTTTGAGACAACTGTATTGGATAATCTTACACTCAGATGACAAACTTTAATCCAACAATAATTTCAATTATTAATTCTGAATAAAACTAATATTGTTTAGTATTCTACAATACCCCATTCAAGAATTTTGAGAAACCTTAAACAAACTGAGAAATATATTTAATGGTTGATGTGCAATCTACAAAGTTTACTGAATAGTTTAAAGACCAAAGGGTTAGAGATTCTTCACTTTGAATCATGTTTGATCTGATTTCATTATTAAAATCCAAACATAAGATGTTATCTTTATATAAAAATATATACACCTAGATGACAAACTTTGATCCAACAATAATTTTAGTTATTGATTCTGAAAGAAAATAATAATGTTTAGTATTCCACAATATCCAAACGTAGAATTTTGAGAAACCTTAAATCAACTTAAAGATACATTGACTGCTGTGCAATCTTCAAAGTTTGCTAGATAGTTTAAAGAACAAAGGTTTTGAGATATTTTACTTTGAGCTGTGTTTGTTCTGATTTCATTATTATATTCCTTACAAAATATTTCATCTTAATGAAAAAAATACAGTATAAACAAATAACATTGAATCCAATGACCACGAAGGGACTCGAATCCTCAATCTTCTGATCCGAAGTCAGACGCCTTATTCATTAGGCAAGGTGGTCACTGTTTGTCAATATATTAATGCCTAAGAAAGTATAGTAACATAAAGATTCAAGTAAAAAACATATTTGTTTTTTTATTTGAGACAACTGTTTTGGATAATCTTACACTCAGATGACAAACTTTAATCCAACAATAATTTCAATTATTAATTCTGAATAAAACTAATATTGTTTAGTATTCTACAATACCCCATTCAAGAAGTTTGAGAAACCTTAAACAAACTGAGAAATATATTTAATGGTTGATGTGCAATCTACAAAGTTTACTGAATAGTTTAAAGACCAAAGGGTTAGAGATTCTTCACTTTGAATCATGTTTGATCTGATTTCATTATTAAAATCCAAACATAAGATGTTATCTTTATGTAAAAATATATACACCTAGATGACAAACTTTGATCCAACAATAATTTTAGTTATTGATTCTGAAAGAAAATAATAATGTTTAGTATTCCACAATACCCAAGCCTAGAATTTTGAGAAACCTTAAATCAACTTAAAGATACATTGACTGCTGTGCAATCTACAAAGTTTGCTAAATAGTTTAAAGAACAAAGGTTTTGAGATATTTTACTTTGAGCTATTTTACTTTGAGCTGTGTTTGTTCTGATTTCATTATTATATTCCTTTCAAAATATTTAATCTTAAGGAAAAAAATACAGTATAAACAAATAACATTGAATGCAATGACCACGAAGGGACTCGAACCCTCAATCTTCTGATCTGAAGACAGACGCATTATCCATTAGGCCACGTGGTCAATGTCTGTCCAAAGATTAACGCCTAAGAAAGTATAGTAATATAAAGATTCAAGTAAAAAACATATTTGTTTTGTTTCTTTGAGACAACTGTATTGGATAATCTTACACTCAGATGACAAACTTTAATCCAACAATAATTTCAATTATTAATTCTGAATAAAACTAATATTGTTTAGTATTCTACAATACCCCATTCAAGAAGTTTGAGAAACCTTAATCAAACTGAGAAATCCATTTAATGGTTGATGTGCCTTCTACAAAGTTTACTGAATAGTTTAAAGACCAAAAGGTTAGAGATTCTTCACTTTGAATCATGTTTTATCTGATTTCATTATTATAATCCAAACATAAGATGTTATCTTTATCTAAAAATATATACACTTAGATGTCAAACTTTGATCCAACAATAATTTTAGTTATTGATTCTGAAAGAAAATAATAATGTTTAGTATTCCACAATACCCAAGCCTAGAATTTTGAGAAACCTTAAATCAACTTAAAGATACATTGACTGCTGTGCAATCTACAAAGTTTGCTAAATAGTTTAAAGAACAAAGGTTTTGAGATATTTTACTTTGAGCTGTGTTTGTTCTGATTTCATTATTATATTCCTTACAAAATATTTCATCTTAATGAAAAAAAGACAGTATAAACAAATAACATTGAATGCAATGACCACGAAGTGACTCGAACCCTCAATCTTCTGATCCGAAGTCAGACGCCTTATCCATTAGGCCACGTGGTCAATGTCTGTCCAAAGATTAACGCCTAAAAAAGTATAGTAATATAAAGATTCAAGTAAAAAACATATTTGTTTTGTTTCTTTGAGACAACTGTATTGGATAATCTTACACTCAGATGACAAACTTTAATCCAACAATAATTTCAATTATTAATTCTGAATAAAACTAATATTGTTTAGTATTCTACAATACCCCATTCAAGAAGTTTGAGAAACCTTAAACAAACTGAGAAATATATTTAATGGTTGATGTGCAATCTACAAAGTTTACTGAATAGTTTAAATACCAAAGGGTTAGAGATTCTTCACTTTGAATCATGTTTGATCTGATTTCATTATTAAAATCCAAACATAAGATGTTATCTTTATCTATAAATATATACACCTAGATGAAAACTTTGATCGAACAATAATTTTAGTTATTGATTCTGAAAGAAAATAATAATGTTTAGTATTCCACAATACCCAAGCCTAGAATTTTGAGAAACCTTAAATCAACTTAAAGATACATTGACTGCTGTGCAATCTACAAAGTTTGCTAAATAGTTTAAAGAACAAAGGTTTTGAGATATTTTACTTTGAGCTGTGTTTGTTCTGATTTCATTATTATATTCCTTACAAAATATTTCATCTTAATGAAAAAAATACAGTATAAACAAATAACATTGTATGCAATGACCACGAAGGGACTCGAGCCCTCAATCTTCTGATCTGAAGACAGACGCATTATCCATTAGGCCACATGGTCAACGTCTGTCCAAAGATTAACGCCTAAGAAAGTATAGTAATATAAAGATTCAAGTAAAAAACATATTTGTTTTGTTTCTTTGAGACAACTGTATTGGATAATCTTACACTCAGATGACAAACTTTAATCCAACAATAATTTCAATTATTAATTCTGAATAAAACTAATATTGTTTAGAATTCTACAATACCCCATTCAAGAATTTTGAGAAACCTTAAACAAACTGAGAAATATATTTAATGGTTGATGTGCAATCTACAAAGTTTACTGAATAGTTTAAAGACCAAAGGGTTAGAGATTCTTCACTTTGAATCATGTTTGATCTGATTTCATTATTAAAATCCAAACATAAGATGTTATCTTTATATAAAAATATATACACCTAGATGACAAACTTTGATCCAACAATAATTTTAGTTATTGATTCTGAAAGAAAATAATAATGTTTAGTATTCCACAATACCCAAGCCTAGAATTTTGAGAAACCTTAAATCAACTTAAAGATACATTGACTGCTGTGCAATCTACAAAGTTTGCTAGATAGTTTAAAGAACAAAGGTTTTGAGATATTTTACTTTGAGCTGTGTTTGTTCTGATTTCATTATTATATTCCTTACAAAATATTTCATCTTAATGAAAAAAATACAGTATAAACAAATAACATTGAATCCAATGACCACGAAGGGACTCGAATCCTCAATCTTCTGATCCGAAGTCAGATGCCTTATTCATTAGGCAAGGTGGTCACTGTTTGTCAATATATTAATGCCTAAGAAAGTATAGTAACATAAAGATTCAAGTAAAAAACATATTTGTTTTTTTCTTTGAGACAACTGTTTTGGATAATCTTACACTCAGATGACAAACTTTAATCCAACAATAATTTCAATTATTAATTCTGAATAAAACTAATATTGTTTAGTATTCTACAATACCCCATTCAAGAAGTTTGAGAAACCTTAAACAAACTGAGAAATATATTTAATGGTTGATGTGCAATCTACAAAGTTTACTGACTAGTTTAAAGACCAAAGGGTTAGAGATTCTTCACTTTGAATCATGTTTGATCTGATTTCATTATTAAAATCCAAACATAAGATGTTATCTTTATGTAAAAATATATACACCTAGATGACAAACTTTGATCCAACAATAATTTTAGTTATTGATTCTGAAAGAAAATAATGTTTAGTATTCCACAATACCCAAGCCTAGAATTTTGAGAAACCTTAAATCAACTTAAAGATACATTGACTGCTGTGCAATCTACAAAGTTTGCTAAATAGTTTAAAGAACAAAGGTTTTGAGATATTTTACTTTGAGCTATTTTACTTTGAGCTGTGTTTGTTCTGATTTCACTATTATATTCCTTACAAAATATTTAATCTTAAGGAAAAAAATACAGTATAAACAAATAACATTGAATGCAATGACCACGAAGGGACTCGAACCCTCAATCTTCTGATCTGAAGACAGACGCATTATCCATTAGGCCACGTGGTCAATGTCTGTCCAAAGATTAACGCCTAAGAAAGTATAGTAATATAAAGATTCAAGTAAAAAACATATTTGTTTTGTTTCTTTGAGACAACTGTATTGGATAATCTTACACTCAGATGACAAACTTTAATCCAACAATAATTTCAATTATTAATTCTGAATAAAACTAATATTGTTTAGTATTCTACAATACCCCATTCAAGAAGTTTGAGAAACCTTAAACAAACTGAGAAATACATTTAATGTTTGATGTGCCTTCTACAAAGTTTACTGAATAGTTTAAAGACCAAAGGGTTAGAGATTCTTCACTTTGAATCATGTTTGATCTGATTTCATTATTAAAATCCAAACATAAGATGTTATCTTTATCTAAAAATATATACACCTAGATGACAAACTTTGATCCAACAATAATTTTAGTTATTGATTCTGAAAGAAAATAATAATGTTTAGTATTCCACAATACCCAAGCCTAGAATTTTGAGAAACCTTAAATCAACTTAAAGATACATTGACTGCTGTGCAATCTACAAAGTTTGCTTTATAGTTTAAAGAACAAAGGCTTTGAGATATTTAACTTTGAGCTGTGTTTGTTCTGATTTCATTATTATATTCCTTACAAAATATTTCATCTTAATGAAAAAAATACAGTATAAACAAATAACATTGAATCCAATGACCACGAAGGGACTCGAACCATCAATCTTCTGATCCGAAGTCAGACACCTTATCCATTAGGCCACATGGTCAATGTCTATCCAAAGATTAACGCCTAAGAAAGTATAGTAACATAAAGATACAAGTAAAAAACATATTTGTTTTGTTTCTTTGAGACAACTGTTTTGGATAATCTTACACTCAGATGACAAACTTTAATCCATCAATAATTTCAATTATTAATTCTGAATAAAACTAATATTGTTTAGAATTCTACAATACCCCATTCAAGAATTTTGAGAAACCTTAAACAAACTGAGAAATATATTTAATGGTTGATGTGCAATCTACAAAGTTTACTGAATAGTTTAAAGACCAAAGGGTTAGAGATTCTTCACTTTGAATCATGTTTGATCTGATTTCATTATTAAAATCCAAACATAAGATGTTATCTTTATCTAAAAATATATACACCTAGATGACAAACTTTGATCCAACAATAATTTTAGTTATTGATTCTGAAAGAAAATAATAATGTTTAGTATTCCACAATACCCAAGCCTAGAATTTTGAGAAACCTTAAATCAACTTAAAGATACATTGACTGCTGTGCAATCTACAAAGTTTGCTTTATAGTTTAAAGAACAAAGGTTTTGAGATATTTAACTTTGAGCTGTGTTTGTTCTGATTTCATTATTATATTCCTTACAAAATATTTCATCTTAATGAAAAAAATACAGTATAAACAAATAACATTGAATCCAATGACCACGAAGGGACTCGAACCATCAATCTTCTGATCCGAAGTCAGACACCTTATCAATTAGGCCACATGGTCAATGTCTATCCAAAGATTAACGCCTAAGAAAGTATAGTAACATAAAGATACAAGTAAAAAACATATTTGTTTTGTTTCTTTGAGACAACTGTTTTGGATAATCTTACACTCAGATGACAAACTTTAATCCATCAATAATTTCAATTATTAATTCTGAATAAAACTAATATTGTTTAGAATTCTACAATACCCCATTCAAGAATTTTGAGAAACCTTAAACAAACTGAGAAATATATTTAATGGTTGATGTGCAATCTACAAAGTTTACTGAATAGTTTAAAGACCAAAGGGTTAGAGATTCTTCACTTTGAATCATGTTTGATCTGATTTCATTATTAAAATCCAAACATAAGATGTTATCTTTATATAAAAATATATACACCTAGATGACAAACTTTGATCCAACAATAATTTTAGTTATTGATTCTGAAAGAAAATAATAATGTTTAGTATTCCACAATATCCAAACGTAGAATTTTGAGAAACCTTAAATCAACTTAAAGATACATTGACTGCTGTGCAATCTTCAAAGTTTGCTAGATAGTTTAAAGAACAAAGGTTTTGAGATATTTTACTTTGAGCTGTGTTTGTTCTGATTTCATTATTATATTCCTTACAAAATATTTCATCTTAATGAAAAAAATACAGTATAAACAAATAACATTGAATCCAATGACCACGAAGGGACTCGAATCCTCAATCTTCTGATCCGAAGTCAGACGCCTTATTCATTAGGCAAGGTGGTCACTGTTTGTCAATATATTAATGCCTAAGAAAGTATAGTAACATAAAGATTCAAGTAAAAAACATATTTGTTTTTTTATTTAAGACAACTGTTTTGGATAATCTTACACTCAGATGACAAACTTTAATCCAACAATAATTTCAATTATTAATTCTGAATAAAACTAATATTGTTTAGTATTCTACAATACCCCATTCAAGAAGTTTGAGAAACCTTAAACAAACTGAGAAATATATTTAATGGTTGATGTGCAATCTACAAAGTTTACTGAATAGTTTAAAGACCAAAGGGTTAGAGATTCTTCACTTTGAATCATGTTTGATCTGATTTCATTATTAAAATCCAAACATAAGATGTTATCTTTATGTAAAAATATATACACCTAGATGACAAACTTTGATCCAACAATAATTTTAGTTATTGATTCTGAAACAAAATAATAATGTTTAGTATTCCACAATACCCAAGCCTAGAATTTTGAGAAACCTTAAATCAACTTAAAGATACATTGACTGCTGTGCAATCTACAAAGTTTGCTTTATAGTTTAAAGAACAAAGGTTTTGAGATATTTAACTTTGAGCTGTGTTTGTTCTGATTTCATTATTATATTCCTTACAAAATATTTCATCTTAATGAAAAAAATACAGTATAAACAAATAACATTGAATCCAATGACCACGAAGGGACTCGAACCATCAATCTTCTGATCCGAAGTCAGACACCTTATCAATTAGGCCACATGGTCAATGTCTATCCAAAGATTAACGCCTAAGAAAGTATAGTAACATAAAGATACAAGTAAAAAACATATTTGTTTTGTTTCTTTGAGACAACTGTTTTGGATAATCTTACACTCAGATGACAAACTTTAATCCATCAATAATTTCAATTATTAATTCTGAATAAAACTAATATTGTTTAGAATTCTACAATACCCCATTCAAGAATTTTGAGAAACCTTAAACAAACTGAGAAATATATTTAATGGTTGATGTGCAATCTACAAAGTTTACTGAATAGTTTAAAGACCAAAGGGTTAGAGATTCTTCACTTTGAATCATGTTTGATCTGATTTCATTATTAAAATCCAAACATAAGATGTTATCTTTATATAAAAATATATACACCTAGATGACAAACTTTGATCCAACAATAATTTTAGTTATTGATTCTGAAAGAAAATAATAATGTTTAGTATTCCACAATATCCAAACGTAGAATTTTGAGAAACCTTAAATCAACTTAAAGATACATTGACTGCTGTGCAATCTTCAAAGTTTGCTAGATAGTTTAAAGAACAAAGGTTTTGAGATATTTTACTTTGAGCTGTGTTTGTTCTGATTTCATTATTATATTCCTTACAAAATATTTCATCTTAATGAAAAAAATACAGTATAAACAAATAACATTGAATCCAATGACCACGAAGGGACTCGAATCCTCAATCTTCTGATCCGAAGTCAGACGCCTTATTCATTAGGCAAGGTGGTCACTGTTTGTCAATATATTAATGCCTAAGAAAGTATAGTAACATAAAGATTCAAGTAAAAAACATATTTGTTTTTTTATTTGAGACAACTGTTTTGGATAATCTTACACTCAGATGACAAACTTTAATCCAACAATAATTTCAATTATTAATTCTGAATAAAACTAATATTGTTTAGTATTCTACAATACCCCATTCAAGAAGTTTGAGAAACCTTAAACAAACTGAGAAATATATTTAATGGTTGATGTGCAATCTACAAAGTTTACTGAATAGTTTAAAGACCAAAGGGTTAGAGATTCTTCACTTTGAATCATGTTTGATCTGATTTCATTATTAAAATCCAAACATAAGATGTTATCTTTATGTAAAAATATATACACCTAGATGACAAACTTTGATCCAACAATAATTTTAGTTATTGATTCTGAAAGAAAATAATAATGTTTAGTATTCCACAATACCCAAGCCTAGAATTTTGAGAAACCTTAAATCAACTTAAAGATACATTGACTGCTGTGCAATCTACAAAGTTTGCTTTATAGTTTAAAGAACAAAGGCTTTGAGATATTTAACTTTGAGCTGTGTTTGTTCTGATTTCATTATTATATTCCTTACAAAATATTTCATCTTAATGAAAAAAATACAGTATAAACAAATAACATTGAATCCAATGACCACGAAGGGACTCGAACCATCAATCTTCTGATCCGAAGTCAGACACCTTATCCATTAGGCCACATGGTCAATGTCTATCCAAAGATTAACGCCTAAGAAAGTATAGTAACATAAAGATACAAGTAAAAAACATATTTGTTTTGTTTCTTTGAGACAACTGTTTTGGATAATCTTACACTCAGATGACAAACTTTAATCCATCAATAATTTCAATTATTAATTCTGAATAAAACTAATATTGTTTAGAATTCTACAATACCCCATTCAAGAATTTTGAGAAACCTTAAACAAACTGAGAAATATATTTAATGGTTGATGTGCAATCTACAAAGTTTACTGAATAGTTTAAAGACCAAAGGGTTAGAGATTCTTCACTTTGAATCATGTTTGATCTGATTTCATTATTAAAATCCAAACATAAGATGTTATCTTTATCTAAAAATATATACACCTAGATGACAAACTTTGATCCAACAATAATTTTAGTTATTGATTCTGAAAGAAAATAATAATGTTTAGTATTCCACAATACCCAAGCCTAGAATTTTGAGAAACCTTAAATCAACTTAAAGATACATTGACTGCTGTGCAATCTACAAAGTTTGCTTTATAGTTTAAAGAACAAAGGTTTTGAGATATTTAACTTTGAGCTGTGTTTGTTCTGATTTCATTATTATATTCCTTACAAAATATTTCATCTTAATGAAAAAAATACAGTATAAACAAATAACATTGAATCCAATGACCACGAAGGGACTCGAACCATCAATCTTCTGATCCGAAGTCAGACACCTTATCAATTAGGCCACATGGTCAATGTCTATCCAAAGATTAACGCCTAAGAAAGTATAGTAACATAAAGATACAAGTAAAAAACATATTTGTTTTGTTTCTTTGAGACAACTGTTTTGGATAATCTTACACTCAGATGACAAACTTTAATCCATCAATAATTTCAATTATTAATTCTGAATAAAACTAATATTGTTTAGTATTCTACAATACCCCATTCAAGAAGTTTGAGAAACCTTAAACAAACTGAGAAATATATTTAATGGTTGATGTGCAATCTACAAAGTTTACTGAATAGTTTAAAGACCAAAGGGTTAGAGATTCTTCACTTTGAATCATGTTTGATCTGATTTCATTATTAAAATCCAAACATAAGATGTTATCTTTATGTAAAAATATATACACCTAGATGACAAACTTTGATCCAACAATAATTTTAGTTATTGATTCTGAAACAAAATAATAATGTTTAGTATTCCACAATACCCAAGCCTAGAATTTTGAGAAACCTTAAATCAACTTAAAGATACATTGACTGCTGTGCAATCTACAAAGTTTGCTAAATAGTTTAAAGAACAAAGGTTTTGAGATATTTTACTTTGAGCTATTTTACTTTGAGCTGTGTTTGTTCTGATTTCACTATTATATTCCTTACAAAATATTTAATCTTAAGGAAAAAAATACAGTATAAACAAATAACATTGAATGCAATGACCACGAAGGGACTCGAACCCTCAATCTTCTGATCTGAAGACAGACGCATTATCCATTAGGCCACGTGGTCAATGTCTGTCCAAAGATTAACGCCTAAGAAAGTATAGTAATATAAAGATTCAAGTAAAAAACATATTTGTTTTGTTTCTTTGAGACAACTGTATTGGATAATCTTACACTCAGATGACAAACTTTAATCCAACAATAATTTCAATTATTAATTCTGAATAAAACTAATATTGTTTAGTATTCTACAATACCCCATTCAAGAAGTTTGAGAAACCTTAAACAAACTGAGAAATACATTTAATGTTTGATGTGCCTTCTACAAAGTTTACTGAATAGTTTAAAGACCAAAAGGTTAGAGATTCTTCACTTTGAATCATGTTTTATCTGATTTCATTATTATAATCCAAACATAAGATGTTATCTTTATCTAAAAACATATACACTTAGATGTCAAACTTTGATCCAACAATAATTTTAGTTATTGATTCTGAAAGAAAATAATAATGTTTAGTATTCCACAATACCCAAGCCTAGAATTTTGAGAAACCTTAAATCAACTTAAAGATACATTGACTGCTGTGCAATCTACAAAGTTTGCTTTATAGTTTAAAGAACAAAGGTTTTGAGATATTTAACTTTGAGCTGTGTTTGTTCTGATTTCATTATTATATTCCTTACAAAATATTTCATCTTAATGAAAAAAATACAGTATAAACAAATAACATTGAATCCAATGACCACGAAGGGACTCGAACCATCAATCTTCTGATCCGAAGTCAGACACCTTATCCATTAGGCCACATGGTCAATGTCTATCCAAAGATTAACGCCTAAGAAAGTATAGTAACATAAAGATACAAGTAAAAAACATATTTGTTTTGTTTCTTTGAGACAACTGTTTTGGATAATCTTACACTCAGATGACAAACTTTAATCCATCAATAATTTCAATTATTAATTCTGAATAAAACTAATATTGTTTAGAATTCTACAATACCCCATTCAAGAATTTTGAGAAACCTTAAACAAACTGAGAAATATATTTAATGGTTGATGTGCAATCTACAAAGTTTACTGAATAGTTTAAAGACCAAAGGGTTAGAGATTCTTCACTTTGAATCATGTTTGATCTGATTTCATTATTAAAATCCAAACATAAGATGTTATCTTTATATAAAAATATATACACCTAGATGACAAACTTTGATCCAACAATAATTTTAGTTATTGATTCTGAAAGAAAATAATAATGTTTAGTATTCCACAATATCCAAACGTAGAATTTTGAGAAACCTTAAATCAACTTAAAGATACATTGACTGCTGTGCAATCTACAAAGTTTGCTAGATAGTTTAAAGAACAAAGGTTTTGAGATATTTTACTTTGAGCTGTGTTTGTTCTGATTTTATTATTATATTCCTTACAAAATATTTCATCTTAATGAAAAAAATACAGTATAAACAAATAACATTGAATCCAATGACCACGAAGGGACTCGAATCCTCAATCTTCTGATCCGAAGTCAGATGCCTTATTCATTAGGCAAGGTGGTCACTGTTTGTCAATATATTAATGCCTAAGAAAGTATAGTAACATAAAGATTCAAGTAAAAAACATATTTGTTTTTTTCTTTGAGACAACTGTTTTGGATAATCTTACACTCAGATGACAAACTTTAATCCAACAATAATTTCAATTATTAATTCTGAATAAAACTAATATTGTTTAGTATTCTACAATACCCCATTCAAGAAGTTTGAGAAACCTTAAACAAACTGAGAAATATATTTAATGGTTGATGTGCAATCTACAAAGTTTACTGACTAGTTTAAAGACCAAAGGGTTAGAGATTCTTCACTTTGAATCATGTTTGATCTGATTTCATTATTAAAATCCAAACATAAGATGTTATCTTTATGTAAAAATATATACACCTAGATGACAAACTTTGATCCAACAATAATTTTAGTTATTGATTCTGAAAGAAAATAATAATGTTTAGTATTCCACAATACCCAAGCCTAGAATTTTGAGAAACCTTAAATCAACTTAAAGATACATTGACTGCTGTGCAATCTACAAAGTTTGCTAAATAGTTTAAAGAACAAAGGTTTTGAGATATTTTACTTTGAGCTATTTTACTTTGAGCTGTGTTTGTTCTGATTTCATTATTATATTCCTTACAAAATATTTCATCTTAAGGAAAAAAATACAGTATAAACAAATAACATTGAATGCAATGACCACGAAGGAACTCGAACCATCAATCTTCTGAGCCGAAGTCAGACGCCTTATCCATTAGGCAACCTGGTCAATGTCTGTCCAAACATTAACGCCTAAGAAAGTATAGTAACATAAAGATACAAATAAAAAACATATTTGTTTTGTTTCTTTGAGACAACTGTTTTGGATAATCTTACACTCAGATGACAAACTTTAATCCAACAATAATTTCAATTATTAATTCTGAATAAACTAATATTGTTTAGTATTTTACAATACCCCATTCAAGAAGTTTGAGAAACCTTAAACAAACTGAGAAATATATTTAATGGTTGATGTGCAATCTACAAAGTTTACTGAATAGTTTAAAGACCAAAGGGTTAGAGATTCTTCACTTTGAATCATGTTTGATCTGATTTCATTATTAAAATCCAAACATAAGATGTTATCTTTATCTAAAAATATATACACCTAGATGACAAACTTTGATCCAACAATAATTTTAGTTATTGATTCTGAAAGAAAATAATAATGTTTAGTATTCCACAATACCCAAGCCTAGAATTTTGAGAAACCTTAAATCAACTTAAAGATACATTGACTGCTGTGCAATCTACAAAGTTTGCTTTATAGTTTAAAGAACAAAGGTTTTGAGATATTTAACTTTGAACTGTGTTTGTTCTGATTTCATTATTATATTCCTTACAAAATATTTCATCTTAATGAAAAAAATACAGTATAAACAAATAACATTGAATCCAATGACCACGAAGGGACTCGAACCATCAATCTTCTGATCCGAAGTCAGACACCTTATCAATTAGGCCACATGGTCAATGTCTATCCAAAGATTAACGCCTAAGAAAGTATAGTAACATAAAGATACAAGTAAAAAACATATTTGTTTTGTTTCTTTGAGACAACTGTTTTGGATAATCTTACACTCAGATGACAAACTTTAATCCATCAATAATTTCAATTATTAATTCTGAATAAAACTAATATTGTTTAGAATTCTACAATACCCCATTCAAGAATTTTGAGAAACCTTAAACAAACTGAGAAATATATTTAATGGTTGATGTGCAATCTACAAAGTTTACTGAATAGTTTAAAGACCAAAGGGTTAGAGATTCTTCACTTTGAATCATGTTTGATCTGATTTCATTATTAAAATCCAA
Organism: Pseudophryne corroboree; assembly: GCF_028390025.1. NCBI lineage: Eukaryota > Metazoa > Chordata > Amphibia > Anura > Myobatrachidae > Pseudophryne > Pseudophryne corroboree. The sequence goes on from NC_086451.1 coordinate 376,166,619, forward strand.
ACATAAGATGTTATCTTTATATAAAAATATATACACCTAGATGACAAACTTTGATCCAACAATAATTTTAGTTATTGATTCTGAAAGAAAATAATAATGTTTAGTATTCCACAATATCCAAACGTAGAATTTTGAGAAACCTTAAATCAACTTAAAGATACATTGACTGCTGTGCAATCTTCAAAGTTTGCTAGATAGTTTAAAGAACAAAGGTTTTGAGATATTTTACTTTGAGCTGTGTTTGTTCTGATTTCATTATTATATTCCTTACAAAATATTTCATCTTAATGAAAAAAATACAGTATAAACAAATAACATTGAATCCAATGACCACGAAGGGACTCGAATCCTCAATCTTCTGATCCGAAGTCAGACGCCTTATTCATTAGGCAAGGTGGTCACTGTTTGTCAATATATTAATGCCTAAGAAAGTATAGTAACATAAAGATTCAAGTAAAAAACATATTTGTTTTTTTATTTGAGACAACTGTTTTGGATAATCTTACACTCAGATGACAAACTTTAATCCAACAATAATTTCAATTATTAATTCTGAATAAAACTAATATTGTTTAGTATTCTACAATACCCCATTCAAGAAGTTTGAGAAACCTTAAACAAACTGAGAAATATATTTAATGGTTGATGTGCAATCTACAAAGTTTACTGAATAGTTTAAAGACCAAAGGGTTAGAGATTCTTCACTTTGAATCATGTTTGATCTGATTTCATTATTAAAATCCAAACATAAGATGTTATCTTTATGTAAAAATATATACACCTAGATGACAAACTTTAATCCAACAATAATTTTAGTTATTGATTCTGAAAGAAAATAATAATGTTTAGTATTCCACAATACCCAAGCCTAGAATTTTGAGAAACCTTAAATCAACTTAAAGATACATTGACTGCTGTGCAATCTACAAAGTTTGCTAAATAGTTTAAAGAACAAAGGTTTTGAGATATTTTACTTTGAGCTATTTTACTTTGAGCTGTGTTTGTTCTGATTTCATTATTATATTCCTTACAAAATATTTAATCTTAAGGAAAAAAATACAGTATAAACAAATAACATTGAATGCAATGACCACGAAGGGACTCGAACCCTCAATCTTCTGATCTGAAGACAGACGCATTATCCATTAGGCCACGTGGTCAATGTCTGTCCAAAGATTAACGCCTAAGAAAGTATAGTAATATAAAGATTCAAGTAAAAAACATATTTGTTTTGTTTCTTTGAGACAACTGTATTGGATAATCTTACACTCAGATGACAAACTTTAATCCAACAATAATTTCAATTATTAATTCTGAATAAAACTAATATTGTTTAGTATTCTACAATACCCCATTCAAGAAGTTTGAGAAACCTTAATCAAACTGAGAAATCCATTTAATGGTTGATGTGCCTTCTACAAAGTTTACTGAATAGTTTAAAGACCAAAAGGTTAGAGATTCTTCACTTTGAATCATGTTTTATCTGATTTCATTATTATAATCCAAACATAAGATGTTATCTTTATCTAAAAATATATACACTTAGATGTCAAACTTTGATCCAACAATAATTTTAGTTATTGATTCTGAAAGAAAATAATAATGTTTAGTATTCCACAATACCCAAGCCTAGAATTTTGAGAAACCTTAAATCAACTTAAAGATACATTGACTGCTGTGCAATCTACAAAGTTTGCTAAATAGTTTAAAGAACAAAGGTTTTGAGATATTTTACTTTGAGCTGTGTTTGTTCTGATTTCATTATTATATTCCTTACAAAATATTTCATCTTAATGAAAAAAAGACAGTATAAACAAATAACATTGAATGCAATGACCACGAAGTGACTCGAACCCTCAATCTTCTGATCCGAAGTCAGACGCCTTATCCATTAGGCCACGTGGTCAATGTCTGTCCAAAGATTAACGCCTAAAAAAGTATAGTAATATAAAGATTCAAGTAAAAAACATATTTGTTTTGTTTCTTTGAGACAACTGTATTGGATAATCTTACACTCAGATGACAAACTTTAATCCAACAATAATTTCAATTATTAATTCTGAATAAAACTAATATTGTTTAGTATTCTACAATACCCCATTCAAGAAGTTTGAGAAACCTTAAACAAACTGAGAAATATATTTAATGGTTGATGTGCAATCTACAAAGTTTACTGAATAGTTTAAAGACCAAAGGGTTAGAGATTCTTCACTTTGAATCATGTTTGATCTGATTTCATTATTAAAATCCAAACATAAGATGTTATCTTTATCTATAAATATATACACCTAGATGAAAACTTTGATCCAACAATAATTTTAGTTATTGATTCTGAAAGAAAATAATAATGTTTAGTATTCCACAATACCCAAGCCTAGAATTTTGAGAAACCTTAAATCAACTTAAAGATACATTGACTGCTGTGCAATCTACAAAGTTTGCTAAATAGTTTAAAGAACAAAGGTTTTGAGATATTTTACTTTGAGCTGTGTTTGTTCTGATTTCATTATTATATTCCTTACAAAATATTTCATCTTAATGAAAAAAATACAGTATAAACAAATAACATTGTATGCAATGACCACGAAGGGACTCGAGCCCTCAATCTTCTGATCTGAAGACAGACGCATTATCCATTAGGCCACATGGTCAATGTCTGTCCAAAGATTAACGCCTAAGAAAGTATAGTAATATAAAGATTCAAGTAAAAAACATATTTGTTTTGTTTCTTTGAGACAACTGTATTGGATAATCTTACACTCAGATGACAAACTTTAATCCAACAATAATTTCAATTATTAATTCTGAATAAAACTAATATTGTTTAGTATTCTACAATTTTCCATTCAAGAAGTTTGAGAAACCTTAAACAAACTGAGAAATACATTTAATGTTTGATGTGCCTTCTACAAAGTTTACTGAATAGTTTAAAGACCAAAAGGTTAGAGATTCTTCACTTTGAATCATGTTTTATCTGATTTCATTATTATAATCCAAACATAAGATGTTATCTTTATCTAAAAATATATACACTTAGATGTCAAACTTTGATCCAACAATAATTTTAGTTATTGATTCTGAAAGAAAATAATAATGTTTAGTATTCCACAATACCCAAGCCTAGAATTTTGAGAAACCTTAAATCAACTTAAAGATACATTGACTGCTGTGCAATCTACAAAGTTTGCTTTATAGTTTAAAGAACAAAGGTTTTGAGATATTTAACTTTGAGCTGTGTTTGTTCTGATTTCATTATTATATTCCTTACAAAATATTTCATCTTAATGAAAAAAATACAGTATAAACAAATAACATTGAATCCAATGACCACGAAGGGACTCGAACCATCAATCTTCTGATCCGAAGTCAGACACCTTATCCATTAGGCCACATGGTCAATGTCTATCCAAAGATTAACGCCTAAGAAAGTATAGTAACATAAAGATACAAGTAAAAAACATATTTGTTTTGTTTCTTTGAGACAACTGTTTTGGATAATCTTACACTCAGATGACAAACTTTAATCCATCAATAATTTAAATTATTAATTCTGAATAAAACTAATATTGTTTAGAATTCTACAATACCCCATTCAAGAATTTTGAGAAACCTTAAACAAACTGAGAAATATATTTAATGGTTGATGTGCAATCTACAAAGTTTACTGAATAGTTTAAAGACCAAAGGGTTAGAGATTCTTCACTTTGAATCATGTTTGATCTGATTTCATTATTAAAATCCAAACATAAGATGTTATCTTTATATAAAAATATATACACCTAGATGACAAACTTTGATCCAACAATAATTTTAGTTATTGATTCTGAAAGAAAATAATAATGTTTAGTATTCCACAATATCCAAACGTAGAATTTTGAGAAACCTTAAATCAACTTAAAGATACATTGACTGCTGTGCAATCTACAAAGTTTGCTAGATAGTTTAAAGAACAAAGGTTTTGAGATATTTTACTTTGAGCTGTGTTTGTTCTGATTTCATTATTATATTCCTTACAAAATATTTCATCTTAATGAAAAAAATACAGTATAAACAAATAACATTGAATCCAATGACCACGAAGGGACTCGAATCCTCAATCTTCTGATCCGAAGTCAGATGCCTTATTCATTAGGCAAGGTGGTCACTGTTTGTCAATATATTAATGCCTAAGAAAGTATAGTAACATAAAGATTCAAGTAAAAAACATATTTGTTTTTTTCTTTGAGACAACTGTTTTGGATAATCTTACACTCAGATGACAAACTTTAATCCAACAATAATTTCAATTATTAATTCTGAATAAAACTAATATTGTTTAGTATTCTACAATACCCCATTCAAGAAGTTTGAGAAACCTTAAACAAACTGAGAAATATATTTAATGGTTGATGTGCAATCTACAAAGTTTACTGACTAGTTTAAAGACCAAAGGGTTAGAGATTCTTCACTTTGAATCATGTTTTTTTTCATTAAGATTAAATCCAAACATAAGATGTTATCTTTATGTAAAAATATATACACCTAGATGACAAACTTTGATCCAACAATAATTTTAGTTATTGATTCTGAAAGAAAATAATAATGTTTAGTATTCCACAATACCCAAGCCTAGAATTTTGAGAAACCTTAAATCAACTTAAAGATACATTGACTGCTGTGCAATCTACAAAGTTTGCTAAATAGTTTAAAGAACAAAGGTTTTGAGATATTTTACTTTGAGCTATTTTACTTTGAGCTGTGTTTGTTCTGATTTCATTATTATATTCCTTACAAAATATTTCATCTTAAGGAAAAAAATACAGTATAAACAAATAACATTGAATGCAATGACCACGAAGGAACTCGAACCATCAATCTTCTGAGCCGAAGTCAGACGCCTTATCCATTAGGCAACCTGGTCAATGTCTGTCCAAAGATTAACGCCTAAGAAAGTATAGTAACATAAAGATACAAATAAAAAACATATTTGTTTTGTTTCTTTGAGACAACTGTTTTGGATAATCTTACACTCAGATGACAAACTTTAATCCAACAATAATTTCAATTATTAATTCTGAATAAACTAATATTGTTTAGTATTTTACAATACCCCATTCAAGAAGTTTGAGAAACCTTAAACAAACTGAGAAATATATTTAATGGTTGATGTGCAATCTACAAAGTTTACTGAATAGTTTAAAGACCAAAGGGTTAGAGATTCTTCACTTTGAATCATGTTTGATCTGATTTCATTATTAAAATCCAAACATAAGATGTTATCTTTATCTAAAAATATATACACCTAGATGACAAACTTTGATCCAACAATAATTTTAGTTATTGATTTTGAAAGAAAATAATGTTTAGTATTCCACAATACCCAAGCCTAGAATTTTGAGAAACCTTAAATCAACATAAAGACACATTGACTGCTGTGCAATCTACAAAGTTTGCTAAATAGTTTAAAGAACAAAGGTTTTGAGATATTTTACTTTGAGCTGTGTTTGTTCTGATTTCATTATTATATTCCTTACAAAATATTTCATCTTAATGAAAAAAATATAGTATAAACAAATAACATTGAATGCAATGACCACGAAGGGACTTGAACCCTCAATCTTCTGATCCGAAGTCAGACGCCTTATCCATTAGGCCACGTGGTCAATGTCTGTCCAAAGATTAACGCCTAAAAAAGTATAGTAATAAAAAGATTCAAGTAAAAAACATATTTGTTTTGTTTCTTTGAGACAACTGTATTGGATAATCTTACACTCAGATGACAAACTTTAATCCAACAATAATTTCAATTATTAATTCTGAATAAAACTAATATTGTTTAGTATTCTACAATACCCCATTCAAGAAGTTTGAGAAACCTTAAACAAACAGAAATACATTTAATGGTTGATGTGCCTTCTACAAAGTTTACTGAATAGTTTAAAGACCAAAAGGTTAGAGATTCTTTAGTTTGAATCATGTTTGATCTGATTTCATTATTATAATCCAAACATAAGATGTTATCTTTATGTAAAAATATATACACCTAGATGACAAACTTTAATCCAACAATAATTTTAGTTATTGATTCTGAAAGAAAATAATAATGTTTAGTATTCCACAATACCCAAGCCTAGAATTTTGAGAAACCTTAAATCAACTTAAAGATACATTGACTGCTGTGCAATCTACAAAGTTTGCTAAATAGTTTAAAGAACAAAGGTTTTCAGATATTTTACTTTGAGCTGTGTTTGTTCTAATTTCATTATTATATTCCTTACAAAATATTTAATCTTAATGAAAAAAAATACAGTATAAACAAATAACATTGAATGCAATGACCACGAAGGGACTCGAACCCTCAATCTTCTGATGCAAAGTCAGACACCTTATCCATTAGGCCACGTGGTCACTGTTTGTCAATATATTAATGCCTAAGAAAGTATAGTAACATAAAGATTCAAGTAAAAAACATATTTGTTTTTTTCTTTGAGACAACTGTTTTGGATAATCTTACACTCAGATGACAAACTTTAATCCAACAATAATTTTAATTATTAATTCTGAATAAAACTAATATTGTTTAGTATTCTACAATACCCCATTCAAGAAGTTTGAGAAACCTTAAACAAACTGAGAAATATATTTAATGGTTGATGTGCAATCTACAAAGTTTACTGAATAGTTTAAAGACCAAAGGGTTAGAGATTCTTCACTTTGAATCATGTTTGATCTGATTTCATTATTAAAATCCAAACATAAGATGTTATCTTTATATAAAAATATATACACCTAGATGACAAACTTTGATCCAACAATAATTTTAGTTATTGATTCTGAAAGAAAATAATAATGTTTAGTATTCCACAATATCCAAACGTAGAATTTTGAGAAACCTTAAATCAACTTAAAGATACATTGACTGCTGTGCAATCTACAAAGTTTGCTAGATAGTTTAAAGAACAAAGGTTTTGAGATATTTTACTTTGAGCTGTGTTTGTTCTGATTTCATTATTATATTCCTTACAAAATATTTCATCTTAATGAAAAAAATACAGTATAAACAAATAACATTGAATCCAATGACCACGAAGGGACTCGAATCCTCAATCTTCTGATCCGAAGTCAGACGCCTTATTCATTAGGCAAGGTGGTCACTGTTTGTCAATATATTAATGCCTAAGAAAGTATAGTAACATAAAGATTCAAGTAAAAAACATATTTGTTTTTTTCTTTGAGACAACTGTTTTGGATAATCTTACACTCAGATGACAAACTTTAATCCAACAATAATTTCAATTATTAATTCTGAATAAAACTAATATTGTTTAGTATTCTACAATACCCCATTCAAGAAGTTTGAGAAACCTTAAACAAACTGAGAAATATATTTAATGGTTGATGTGCAATCTACAAAGTTTACTGAATAGTTTAAAGACCAAAGGGTTAGAGATTCTTCACTTTGAATCATGTTTGATCTGATTTCATTATTAAAATCCAAACATAAGATGTTATCTTTATGTAAAAATATATACACCTAGATGACAAACTTTGATCCAACAATAATTTTAGTTATTGATTCTGAAAGAAAATAATAATGTTTAGTATTCCACAATACCCAAGCCTAGAATTTTGAGAAACCTTAAATCAACTTAAAGATACATTGACTGCTGTGCAATCTACAAAGTTTGCTAAATAGTTTAAAGAACAAAGGTTTTGAGATATTTTACTTTGAGCTATTTTACTTTGAGCTGTGTTTGTTCTGATTTCATTATTATATTCCTTACAAAATATTTCATTTTAAGGAAAAAAATACAGTATAAACAAATAACATTGAATGCAATGACCACGAAGGAACTCGAACCATCAATCTTCTGAGCCGAAGTCAGACGCCTTATCCATTAGGCAACCTGGTCAATGTCTGTCCAAAGATTAACGCCTAAGAAAGTATAGTAACATAAAGATACAAATAAAAAACATATTTGTTTTGTTTCTTTGAGACAACTGTTTTGGATAATCTTACACTCAGATGACAAACTTTAATCCAACAATAATTTCAATTATTAATTCTGAATAAAACTAATATTGTTTAGTATTCTACAATACCCCATTCAAGAAGTTTGAGAAACCTTAAACAAACTGAGAAATATATTTAATGGTTGATGTGCAATCTACAAAGTTTACTGAATAGTTTAAAGACCAAAGGGTTAGAGATTCTTTAGTTTGAATCATGTTTGATCTGATTTCATTATTATAATCCAAACATAAGATGTTATCTTTATGTAAAAATATATACACCTAGATGACAAACTTTAATCCAACAATAATTTTAGTTATTGATTCTGAAAGAAAATAATAATGTTTAGTATTCCACAATACTCAAGCCTAGAATTTTGAGAAACCTTAAATCAACTTAAAGATACATTGACTGCTGTGCAATCTACAAAGTTTGCTAAATAGTTTAAAGAACAAAGGTTTTCAGATATTTTACTTTGAGCTGTGTTTGTTCTAATTTCATTATTATATTCCTTACAAAATATTTAATCTTAATGAAAAAAAATACAGTATAAACAAATAACATTGAATGCAATGACCACGAAGGGACTCAAACCCTCAATCTTCTGATGCAAAGTCAGACACCTTATCCATTAGGCCACGTGGTCACTGTTTGTCAATATATTAATGCCTAAGAAAGTATAGTAACATAAAGATTCAAGTAAAAAACATATTTGTTTTTTTCTTTGAGACAACTGTTTTGGATAATCTTACACTCAGATGACAAACTTTAATCCAACAATAATTTTAATTATTAATTCTGAATAAAACTAATATTGTTTAGTATTCTACAATACCCCATTCAAGAAGTTTGAGAAACCTAAAACAAACTGAGAAATATATTTAATGGTTGATGTGCAATCTACAAAGTTTACTGAATAGTTTAAAGACCAAAGGGTTAGAGATTATTCACTTTGAATCATGTTTGATCTGATTTCATTATTAAAATCCAAACATAAGATGTTATCTTTATATAAAAATATATACACCTAGATGACAAACTTTGATCCAACAATAATTTTAGTTATTGATTCTGAAAGAATATAATAATGTTTAGTATTCCACAATACCCAAGCCTAGAATTTTGAGAAATCTTAAATCAACTTAAAGATACATTGACTGCTGTGCAATCTACAAAGTTTGCTAAATAGTTTAAAGAACAAAGGTTTTCAGATTTTTTACTTTGAGCTGTGTTTGTTCTGATTTCATTATTATATTCCTTACAAAATATTTCATCTTAATGAAAAAAATACAGTATAAACAAACAACACTGAATCCAATGACCACGAAGGGACTCGAACCCTCAATCTTCTGATCCAAAGTCAGATGCCTTATCCATTAGGCCACGTGGTCACCGTGTGTCCAAAGATTAACACCTAAGAAAGTATAGTAATATAAAGATTCAAGTAAAAAACATTTGTTTTGTTTCTTTGAGACAACTGTTTTGGATAATCTTACACTCAGATGACAAACTTTAATCCAACAATAATTTCAATTATTAATTCTGAATAAAACTAATATTGTTTAGTATTCTACAATACCCCATTCAAGAAGTTTGAGAAACCTTAAACAAACTGAGAAATATATTTAATGGTTGATGTGCAATCTACAAAGTTTACTGAATAGTTTAAAGACCAAAGGGTTAGAGATTCTTCACTTTGAATCATGTTTGATCTGATTTCATTATTAAAATCCCAACATAAGATGTTATCTTTATGTAAAAATATATACACCTAGATGACAAACTTTGATCCAACAATAATTTTAGTTATTGATTCTGAAAGAATATAATGTTTAGTATTCCACAATACCCAAGCCTAGAATTTTGAGAAATCTTAAATCAACTTAAAGATACATTGACTGCTGTGCAATCTACAAAGTTTGCTAAATAGTTTAAAGAACAAAGGTTTTGAGATATTTTACTTTGAGCTGTGTTTGTTCTGATTTCATTATTATATTCCTTACAAAATATTTCATCTTAAAGAAAAAAATACAGTATAAACAAATAACATTGAATCCAATGACCACGAAGGGACTCGAACCCTCAATCTTCTGATCCGAAGTCAGACGCCTTATCCATTAGGCCACGTGGTCACTCTTTGTCAATATATCAATGCCTAAGATAGTATAGTAACATAAAGATTCAAGTAAAAAACATATTTGTTTTTTTCTTTGAGACAACTGTTTTGGATAATCTTACACTCAGATGACAAACTTTAATGCAACAATAATTTCAATTATTAATTCTGAATAAAACTAATATTGTTTAGTATTCTACAATACCCCATTCAAGAAGTTTTAGAAACCTTAAACAAACTGAGAAATATATTTAATGGTTGATGTGCAATCTACAAAGTTTACTGAATAGTTTAAAGACCAAAGGGTTAGAGATTCTTCACTTTGAATCATGTTTGATCTGATTTCATTATTAAAATCCAAACATAAGATGTTATCTTTATGTAAAAATATATACACCTAGATGACAAACTTTGATCCAACAATAATTTTAGTTATTGATTCTGAAAGAAAATAATAATGTTTAGTATTCCACAATACCCAAGCCTAGAATTTTGAGAAACCTAAAATCAACTTAAAGATACATTGACTGCTGTGCAATCTACAAAGTTTGCTAAATAGTTTAAAGAACAAAGGTTTTGAGATATTTTACTTTGAGCTGTGTTTGTTCTGATTTCATTATTATATTCCTTACAAAATATTTCATCTTAATGAAAAAAATACAGTATAAACAAATAACATTGAATCCAATGACCACGAAGGGACTCAAACCCTCAATCTTCTGATCCGAAGTCAGACGCCTTATCCATTAGGCCACGTGGTCACTCTTTGTCAATATATCAATGCCTAAGATAGTATAGTAACATAAAGATTCAAGTAAAAAACATATTTGTTTTTTTCTTTGAGACAACTGTTTTGGATAATCTTACATTCAGATGACAAACTTTAATGCAACAATAATTTCAATTATTAATTCTGAATAAAACTAATATTGTTTAGTATTCTACAATACCCCATTCAAGAAGTTTGAGAAACCTTAAACAAACTGAGAAATATATTTAATGGTTGATGTGCAATCTACAAAGTTTACTGAATAGTTTAAAGACCAAAGGGTTAGAGATTCTTCACTTTGAATCATGTTTGATCTGATTTCATTATTAAAATCCAAACATAAGATGTTATCTTTATGTAAAAATATATACACCTAGATGACAAACTTTGATCCAACAATAATGTTAGTTATTGATTCTGAAAGAAAATAATAATGTTTAGTATTCCACAATACCCAAGCCTAGAATTTTGAGAAACCTTAAATCAACTTATAGATATATTGACTGCTGTGCAATCTACAAAGTTTGCTAAATAGTTTAAAGAACAAAGGTTTTGAGATATTTAACTTTGAGCTGTGTTTGTTCTGATTTCATTATTATATTCCTTACAAAATATTTCATCTTAATGAAAAAACACAGTATAAACAAATAACATTGAATGCAATGACAACGAAGGGACTCGAACCCTCAATCTTCTGATCCGAAGTCAGACGCCTTATCCATTAGGCCACGTGGTCAATGTCTGTCCAAAGATTAACGCCTAAGAAAGTATAGTAATATAAAGATTCATGTAAAAAACATATTTGTTTTGTTTCTTTGAGACAACTGTTTTGGATAATCTTACACTCAGATGACAAACTTTGATCCAACAACAATTTTAGTTATTGATTCTGAAAGAAAATAATAATGTTTAGTATTCCACAATACCCAAACCTAGAATTTTGAGAAACCTTAAATCAACTTAAAGATACATTGACTGCTGTGCAATCTACAAAGTTTGCTAGATAGTTTAAAGAACAAAGGTTTTGAGATATTTTACTTTGAGCTGTGTTTGTTCTGATTTCATTATTATATTCCTTACAAAATATTTCATCTTAATGAAAAAAATACAGTATAAACAAATAACATTGAATCCAATGACCACGAAGGGACTCGAATCCTCAATCTTCTGATCCGAAGTCAGATGCCTTATTCATTAGGCAAGGTGGTCACTGTTTGTCAATATATTAATGCCTAAGAAAGTATAGTAACATAAAGATTCAAGTAAAAAACATATTTGTTTTTTTCTTTGAGACAACTGTTTTGGATAATCTTACACTCAGATGACAAACTTTAATCCAACAATAATTTCAATAATTAATTCTGAATAAAACTAATATTGTTTAGTATTCTACAATACCCCATTCAAGAAGTTTGAGAAACCTTAAACAAACTGAGAAATATATTTAATGGTTGATGTGCAATCTACAAAGTTTACTGAATAGTTTAAAGACCAAAGGGTTAGAGATTCTTCACTTTGAATCATGTTTGATCTGATTTCATTATTAAAATCCAAACATAAGATGTTATCTTTATGTAAAAATATATACACCTAGATGACAAACTTTGATCCAACAATAATTTTAGTTATTGATTCTGAAAGAAAATAATAATGTTTAGTATTCCACAATACCCAAGCCTAGAATTTTGAGAAACCTTAAATCAACTTAAAGATACATTGACTGCTGTGCAATCTACAAAGTTTGCTAAATAGTTTAAAGAACAAAGGTTTTGAGATATTTTACTTTGAGCTATTTTACTTTGAGCTGTGTTTGTTCTGATTTCATTATTATATTCCTTACAAAATATTTCATCTTAAGGAAAAAAATACAGTATAAACAAATAACATTGAATGCAATGACCACGAAGGAACTCGAACCATCAATCTTCTGAGCCGAAGTCAGACGCCTTATCCATTAGGCAACCTGGTCAATGTCTGTCCAAAGATTAACGCCTAAGAAAGTATAGTAACATAAAGATACAAATAAAAAACATATTTGTTTTGTTTCTTTGAGACAACTGTTTTGGATAATCTTACACTCAGATGACAAACTTTAATCCAACAATAATTTCAATTATTAATTCTGAATAAACTAATATTGTTTAGTATTTTACAATACCCCATTCAAGAAGTTTGAGAAACCTTAAACAAACTGAGAAATATATTTAATGGTTGATGTGCAATCTACAAAGTTTACTGAATAGTTTAAAGACCAAAGGGTTAGAGATTCTTCACTTTGAATCATGTTTGATCTGATTTCATTATTAAAATCCAAACATAAGATGTTATCTTTATCTAAAAATATATACACCTAGATGACAAACTTTGATCCAACAATAATTTTAGTTATTGATTTTGAAAGAAAATAATGTTTAGTATTCCACAATACCCAAGCCTAGAATTTTGAGAAACCTTAAATCAACATAAAGACACATTGACTGCTGTGCAATCTACAAAGTTTGCTAAATAGTTTAAAGAACAAAGGTTTTGAGATATTTTACTTTGAGCTGTGTTTGTTCTGATTTCATTATTATATTCCTTACAAAATATTTCATCTTAATGAAAAAAATATAGTATAAACAAATAACATTGAATGCAATGACCACGAAGGGACTTGAACCCTCAATCTTCTGATCCGAAGTCAGACGCCTTATCCATTAGGCCAAGTGGTCAATGTCTGTCCAAAGATTAACGTCTAAAAAAGTATAGTAATAAAAAGATTCAAGTAAAAAACATATTTGTTTTGTTTCTTTGAGACAACTGTATTGGATAATCTTACACTCAGATGACAAACTTTAATCCAACAATAATTTCAATTATTAATTCTGAATAAAACTAATATTGTTTAGTATTCTACAATACCCCATTCAAGAAGTTTGAGAAACCTTAAACAAACAGAAATACATTTAATGGTTGATGTGCCTTCTACAAAGTTTACTGAATAGTTTAAAGACCAAAAGGTTAGAGATTCTTTAGTTTGAATCATGTTTGATCTGATTTCATTATTATAATCCAAACATAAGATGTTATCTTTATGTAAAAATATATACACCTAGATGACAAACTTTAATCCAACAATAATTTTAGTTATTGATTCTGAAAGAAAATAATAATGTTTAGTATTCCACAATACCCAAGCCTAGAATTTTGAGAAACCTTAAATCAACTTAAAGATACATTGACTGCTGTGCAATCTACAAAGTTTGCTAAATAGTTTAAAGAACAAAGGTTTTCAGATATTTTACTTTGAGCTGTGTTTGTTCTAATTTCATTATTATATTCCTTACAAAATATTTAATCTTAATGAAAAAAAATACAGTATAAACAAATAACATTGAATGCAATGACCACAAAGGGACTCGAACCCTCAATCTTCTGATGCAAAGTCAGACACCTTATCCATTAGGCCACGTGGTCACTGTTTGTCAATATATTAATGCCTAAGAAAGTATAGTAACATAAAGATTCAAGTAAAAAACATATTTGTTTTTTTCTTTGAGACAACTGTTTTGGATAATCTTACACTCAGATGACAAACTTTAATCCAACAATAATTTTAATTATTAATTCTGAATAAAACTAATATTGTTTAGTATTCTACAATACCCCATTCAAGAAGTTTGAGAAACCTTAAACAAACTGAGAAATATATTTAATGGTTGATGTGCAATCTACAAAGTTTACTGAATAGTTTAAAGACCAAAGGGTTAGAGATTCTTCACTTTGAATCATGTTTGATCTGATTTCATTATTAAAATCCAAACATAAGATGTTATCTTTATATAAAAATATATACACCTAGATGACAAACTTTGATCCAACAATAATTTTAGTTATTGATTCTGAAAGAAAATAATAATGTTTAGTATTCCACAATATCCAAACGTAGAATTTTGAGAAACCTTAAATCAACTTAAAGATACATTGACTGCTGTGCAATCTACAAAGTTTGCTAGATAGTTTAAAGAACAAAGGTTTTGAGATATTTTACTTTGAGCTGTGTTTGTTCTGATTTCATTATTATATTCCTTACAAAATATTTCATCTTAATGAAAAAAATACAGTATAAACAAATAACATTGAATCCAATGACCACGAAGGGACTCGAATCCTCAATCTTCTGATCCGAAGTCAGACGCCTTATTCATTAGGCAAGGTGGTCACTGTTTGTCAATATATTAATGCCTAAGAAAGTATAGTAACATAAAGATTCAAGTAAAAAACATATTTGTTTTTTTCTTTGAGACAACTGTTTTGGATAATCTTACACTCAGATGACAAACTTTAATCCAACAATAATTTCAATTATTAATTCTGAATAAAACTAATATTGTTTAGTATTCTACAATACCCCATTCAAGAAGTTTGAGAAACCTTAAACAAACTGAGAAATATATTTAATGGTTGATGTGCAATCTACAAAGTTTACTGAATAGTTTAAAGACCAAAGGGTTAGAGATTCTTCACTTTGAATCATGTTTGATCTGATTTCATTATTAAAATCCAAACATAAGATGTTATCTTTATGTAAAAATATATACACCTAGATGACAAACTTTGATCCAACAATAATTTTAGTTATTGATTCTGAAAGAAAATAATAATGTTTAGTATTCCACAATACCCAAGCCTAGAATTTTGAGAAACCTTAAATCAACTTAAAGATACATTGACTGCTGTGCAATCTACAAAGTTTGCTAAATAGTTTAAAGAACAAAGGTTTTGAGATATTTTACTTTGAGCTATTTTACTTTGAGCTGTGTTTGTTCTGATTTCATTATTATATTCCTTACAAAATATTTCATCTTAAGGAAAAAAATACAGTATAAACAAATAACATTGAATGCAATGACCACGAAGGAACTCGAACCATCAATCTTCTGAGCCGAAGTCAGACGCCTTATCCATTAGGCAACCTGGTCAATGTCTGTCCAAAGATTAACGCCTAAGAAAGTATAGTAACATAAAGATACAAATAAAAAACATATTTGTTTTGTTTCTTTGAGACAACTGTTTTGGATAATCTTACACTCAGATGACAAACTTTAATCCAACAATAATTTCAATTATTAATTCTGAATAAACTAATATTGTTTAGTATTTTACAATACCCCATTCAAGAAGTTTGAGAAACCTTAAACAAACTGAGAAATATATTTAATGGTTGATGTGCAATCTACAAAGTTTACTGAATAGTTTAAAGACCAAAGGGTTAGAGATTCTTCACTTTGAATCATGTTTGATCTGATTTCATTATTAAAATCCAAACATAAGATGTTATCTTTATCTAAAAATATATACACCTAGATGACAAACTTTGATCCAACAATAATTTTAGTTATTGATTCTGAAAGAAAATAATAATGTTTAGTATTCCACAATACCCAAGCCTAGAATTTTGAGAAACCTTAAATCAACATAAAGATACATTGACTGCTGTGCAATCTACAAAGTTTGCTAAATAGTTTAAAGAACAAAGGTTTTGAGATATTTTACTTTGAGCTGTGTTTGTTCTGATTTCATTATTATATTCCTTACAAAATATTTCATCTTAATGAAAAAAATATAGTATAAACAAATAACATTGAATGCAATGACCACGAAAGGACTTGAACCCTCAATCTTCTGATCCGAAGTCAGACGCCTTATCCATTAGGCCACGTGGTCAATGTCTGTCCAAAGATTAACGCCTAAAAAAGTATAGTAATAAAAAGATTCAAGTAAAAAACATATTTGTTTTGTTTCTTTGAGACAACTGTATTGGATAATCTTACACTCAGATGACAAACTTTAATCCAACAATAATTTCAATTATTAATTCTGAATAAAACTAATATTGTTTAGTATTCTACAATACCCCATTCAAGAAGTTTGAGAAACCTTAAACAAACTGAGAAATATATTTAATGGTTGATGTGCAATCTACAAAGTTTACTGAATAGTTTAAAGACCAAAGGGTTAGAGATTCTTTAGTTTGAATCATGTTTGATCTGATTTCATTATTATAATCCAAACATAAGATGTTATCTTTATGTAAAAATATATACACCTAGATGACAAACTTTAATCCAACAATAATTTTAGTTATTGATTCTGAAAGAAAATAATAATGTTTAGTATTCCACAATACTCAAGCCTAGAATTTTGAGAAACCTTAAATCAACTTAAAGATACATTGACTGCTGTGCAATCTACAAAGTTTGCTAAATAGTTTAAAGAACAAAGGTTTTCAGATATTTTACTTTGAGCTGTGTTTGTTCTAATTTCATTATTATATTCCTTACAAAATATTTAATCTTAATGAAAAAAAATACAGTATAAACAAATAACATTGAATGCAATGACCACGAAGGGACTCAAACCCTCAATCTTCTGATGCAAAGTCAGACACCTTATCCATTAGGCCACGTGGTCACTGTTTGTCAATATATTAATGCCTAAGAAAGTATAGTAACATAAAGATTCAAGTAAAAAACATATTTGTTTTTTTCTTTGAGACAACTGTTTTGGATAATCTTACACTCAGATGACAAACTTTAATCCAACAATAATTTTAATTATTAATTCTGAATAAAACTAATATTGTTTAGTATTCTACAATACCCCATTCAAGAAGTTTGAGAAACCTTAAACAAACTGAGAAATATATTTAATGGTTGATGTGCAATCTACAAAGTTTACTGAATAGTTTAAAGACCAAAGGGTTAGAGATTATTCACTTTGAATCATGTTTGATCTGATTTCATTATTAAAATCCAAACATAAGATGTTATCTTTATATAAAAATATATACACCTAGATGACAAACTTTGATCCAACAATAATTTTAGTTATTGATTCTGAAAGAATATAATAATGTTTAGTATTCCACAATACCCAAGCCTAGAATTTTGAGAAATCTTAAATCAACTTAAAGATACATTGACTGCTGTGCAATCTACAAAGTTTGCTAAATAGTTTAAAGAACAAAGGTTTTCAGATTTTTTACTTTGAGCTGTGTTTGTTCTGATTTCATTATTATATTCCTTACAAAATATTTCATCTTAATGAAAAAAATACAGTATAAACAAACAACACTGAATCCAATGACCACGAAGGGACTCGAACCCTCAATCTTCTGATCCGAAGTCAGACGCCTTATCCATTAGGCCACGTGGTCACTCTTTGTCAATATATCAATGCCTAAGATAGTATAGTAACATAAAGATTCAAGTAAAAAACATATTTGTTTTTTTCTTTGAGACAACTGTTTTGGATAATCTTACACTCAGATGACAAACTTTAATGCAACAATAATTTCAATTATTAATTCTGAATAAAACTAATATTGTTTAGTATTCTACAATACCCCATTCAAGAAGTTTTAGAAACCTTAAACAAACTGAGAAATATATTTAATGGTTGATGTGCAATCTACAAAGTTTACTGAATAGTTTAAAGACCAAAGGGTTAGAGATTCTTCACTTTGAATCATGTTTGATCTGATTTCATTATTAAAATCCAAACATAAGATGTTATCTTTATGTAAAAATATATACACCTAGATGACAAACTTTGATCCAACAATAATTTTAGTTATTGATTCTGAAAGAAAATAATAATGTTTAGTATTCCACAATACCCAAGCCTAGAATTTTGAGAAACCTAAAATCAACTTAAAGATACATTGACTGCTGTGCAATCTACAAAGTTTGCTAAATAGTTTAAAGAACAAAGGTTTTGAGATATTTTACTTTGAGCTGTGTTTGTTCTGATTTCATTATTATATTCCTTACAAAATATTTCATCTTAATGAAAAAAATACAGTATAAACAAATAACATTGAATCCAATGACCACGAAGGGACTCAAACCCTCAATCTTCTGATCCGAAGTCAGACGCCTTATCCATTAGGCCACGTGGTCACTCTTTGTCAATATATCAATGCCTAAGATAGTATAGTAACATAAAGATTCAAGTAAAAAACATATTTGTTTTTTTCTTTGAGACAACTGTTTTGGATAATCTTACATTCAGATGACAAACTTTAATGCAACAATAATTTCAATTATTAATTCTGAATAAAACTAATATTGTTTAGTATTCTACAATACCCCATTCAAGAAGTTTGAGAAACCTTAAACAAACTGAGAAATATATTTAATGGTTGATGTGCAATCTACAAAGTTTACTGAATAGTTTAAAGACCAAAGGGTTAGAGATTCTTCACTTTGAATCATGTTTGATCTGATTTCATTATTAAAATCCAAACATAAGATGTTATCTTTATGTAAAAATATATACACCTAGATGACAAACTTTGATCCAACAATAATGTTAGTTATTGATTCTGAAAGAAAATAATAATGTTTAGTATTCCACAATACCCAAGCCTAGAATTTTGAGAAACCTTAAATCAACTTATAGATATATTGACTGCTGTGCAATCTACAAAGTTTGCTAAATAGTTTAAAGAACAAAGGTTTTGAGATATTTAACTTTGAGCTGTGTTTGTTCTGATTTCATTATTATATTCCTTACAAAATATTTCATCTTAATGAAAAAACACAGTATAAACAAAAAACATTGAATGCAATGACAACGAAGGGACTCGAACCCTCAATCTTCTGATCCGAAGTCAGACGCCTTATCCATTAGGCCACGTGGTCAATGTCTGTCCAAAGATTAACGCCTAAGAAAGTATAGTAATATAAAGATTCATGTAAAAAACATATTTGTTTTGTTTCTTTGAGACAACTGTTTTGGATAATCTTACACTCAGATGACAAACTTTGATCCAACAACAATTTTAGTTATTGATTCTGAAAGAAAATAATAATGTTTAGTATTCCACAATACCCAAACCTAGAATTTTGAGAAACCTTAAATCAACTTAAAGATACATTGACTGCTGTGCAATCTACAAAGTTTGCTAGATAGTTTAAAGAACAAAGGTTTTGAGATATTTTACTTTGAGCTGTGTTTGTTCTGATTTCATTATTATATTCCTTACAAAATATTTCATCTTAATGAAAAAAATACAGTATAAACAAATAACATTGAATCCAATGACCACGAAGGGACTCGAATCCTCAATCTTCTGATCCGAAGTCAGATGCCTTATTCATTAGGCAAGGTGGTCACTGTTTGTCAATATATTAATGCCTAAGAAAGTATAGTAACATAAAGATTCAAGTAAAAAACATATTTGTTTTTTTCTTTGAGACAACTGTTTTGGATAATCTTACACTCAGATGACAAACTTTAATCCAACAATAATTTCAATAATTAATTCTGAATAAAACTAATATTGTTTAGTATTCTACAATACCCCATTCAAGAAGTTTGAGAAACCTTAAACAAACTGAGAAATATATTTAATGGTTGATGTGCAATCTACAAAGTTTACTGACTAGTTTAAAGACCAAAGGGTTAGAGATTCTTCACTTTGAATCATGTTTGATCTGATTTCATTATTAAAATCCAAACATAAGATGTTATCTTTATGTAAAAATATATACACCTAGATGACAAACTTTGATCCAACAATAATTTTAGTTATTGATTCTGAAAGAAAATAATAATGTTTAGTATTCCACAATACCCAAGCCTAGAATTTTGAGAAACCTTAAATCAACTTAAAGATACATTGACTGCTGTGCAATCTACAAAGTTTGCTAAATAGTTTAAAGAACAAAGGTTTTGAGATATTTTACTTTGAGCTATTTTACTTTGAGCTGTGTTTGTTCTGATTTCATTATTATATTCCTTACAAAATATTTCATCTTAAGGAAAAAAATACAGTATAAACAAATAACATTGAATGCAATGACCACGAAGGAACTCGAACCATCAATCTTCTGAGCCGAAGTCAGACGCCTTATCCATTAGGCAACCTGGTCAATGTCTGTCCAAAGATTAACGCCTAAGAAAGTATAGTAACATAAAGATACAAATAAAAAACATATTTGTTTTGTTTCTTTGAGACAACTGTTTTGGATAATCTTACACTCAGATGACAAACTTTAATCCAACAATAATTTCAATTATTAATTCTGAATAAACTAATATTGTTTAGTATTTTACAATACCCCATTCAAGAAGTTTGAGAAACCTTAAACAAACTGAGAAATATATTTAATGGTTGATGTGCAATCTACAAAGTTTACTGAATAGTTTAAAGACCAAAGGGTTAGAGATTCTTCACTTTGAATCATGTTTGATCTGATTTCATTATTAAAATCCAAACATAAGATGTTATCTTTATCTAAAAATATATACACCTAGATGACAAACTTTGATCCAACAATAATTTTAGTTATTGATTTTGAAAGAAAATAATGTTTAGTATTCCACAATACCCAAGCCTAGAATTTTGAGAAACCTTAAATCAACATAAAGACACATTGACTGCTGTGCAATCTACAAAGTTTGCTAAATAGTTTAAAGAACAAAGGTTTTGAGATATTTTACTTTGAGCTGTGTTTGTTCTGATTTCATTATTATATTCCTTACAAAATATTTCATCTTAATGAAAAAAATATAGTATAAACAAATAACATTGAATGCAATGACCACGAAGGGACTTGAACCCTCAATCTTCTGATCCGAAGTCAGACGCCTTATCCATTAGGCCAAGTGGTCAATGTCTGTCCAAAGATTAACGTCTAAAAAAGTATAGTAATAAAAAGATTCAAGTAAAAAACATATTTGTTTTGTTTCTTTGAGACAACTGTATTGG
This sequence comes from Pseudophryne corroboree, assembly GCF_028390025.1. Lineage (NCBI taxonomy): Eukaryota > Metazoa > Chordata > Amphibia > Anura > Myobatrachidae > Pseudophryne > Pseudophryne corroboree. Next base: position 376,188,256 of record NC_086451.1, read on the forward strand.
ATAATCTTACACTCAGATGACAAACTTTAATCCAACAATAATTTCAATTATTAATTCTGAATAAAACTAATATTGTTTAGTATTCTACAATACCCCATTCAAGAAGTTTGAGAAACCTTAAACAAACAGAAATACATTTAATGGTTGATGTGCCTTCTACAAAGTTTACTGAATAGTTTAAAGACCAAAAGGTTAGAGATTCTTTAGTTTGAATCATGTTTGATCTGATTTCATTATTATAATCCAAACATAAGATGTTATCTTTATGTAAAAATATATACACCTAGATGACAAACTTTAATCCAACAATAATTTTAGTTATTGATTCTGAAAGAAAATAATAATGTTTAGTATTCCACAATACCCAAGCCTAGAATTTTGAGAAACCTTAAATCAACTTAAAGATACATTGACTGCTGTGCAATCTACAAAGTTTGCTAAATAGTTTAAAGAACAAAGGTTTTCAGATATTTTACTTTGAGCTGTGTTTGTTCTAATTTCATTATTATATTCCTTACAAAATATTTAATCTTAATGAAAAAAAATACAGTATAAACAAATAACATTGAATGCAATGACCACAAAGGGACTCGAACCCTCAATCTTCTGATGCAAAGTCAGACACCTTATCCATTAGGCCACGTGGTCACTGTTTGTCAATATATTAATGCCTAAGAAAGTATAGTAACATAAAGATTCAAGTAAAAAACATATTTGTTTTTTTCTTTGAGACAACTGTTTTGGATAATCTTACACTCAGATGACAAACTTTAATCCAACAATAATTTTAATTATTAATTCTGAATAAAACTAATATTGTTTAGTATTCTACAATACCCCATTCAAGAAGTTTGAGAAACCTTAAACAAACTGAGAAATATATTTAATGGTTGATGTGCAATCTACAAAGTTTACTGAATAGTTTAAAGACCAAAGGGTTAGAGATTCTTCACTTTGAATCATGTTTGATCTGATTTCATTATTAAAATCCAAACATAAGATGTTATCTTTATATAAAAATATATACACCTAGATGACAAACTTTGATCCAACAATAATTTTAGTTATTGATTCTGAAAGAAAATAATAATGTTTAGTATTCCACAATATCCAAACGTAGAATTTTGAGAAACCTTAAATCAACTTAAAGATACATTGACTGCTGTGCAATCTACAAAGTTTGCTAGATAGTTTAAAGAACAAAGGTTTTGAGATATTTTACTTTGAGCTGTGTTTGTTCTGATTTCATTATTATATTCCTTACAAAATATTTCATCTTAATGAAAAAAATACAGTATAAACAAATAACATTGAATCCAATGACCACGAAGGGACTCGAATCCTCAATCTTCTGATCCGAAGTCAGACGCCTTATTCATTAGGCAAGGTGGTCACTGTTTGTCAATATATTAATGCCTAAGAAAGTATAGTAACATAAAGATTCAAGTAAAAAACATATTTGTTTTTTTCTTTGAGACAACTGTTTTGGATAATCTTACACTCAGATGACAAACTTTAATCCAACAATAATTTCAATTATTAATTCTGAATAAAACTAATATTGTTTAGTATTCTACAATACCCCATTCAAGAAGTTTGAGAAACCTTAAACAAACTGAGAAATATATTTAATGGTTGATGTGCAATCTACAAAGTTTACTGAATAGTTTAAAGACCAAAGGGTTAGAGATTCTTCACTTTGAATCATGTTTGATCTGATTTCATTATTAAAATCCAAACATAAGATGTTATCTTTATGTAAAAATATATACACCTAGATGACAAACTTTGATCCAACAATAATTTTAGTTATTGATTCTGAAAGAAAATAATAATGTTTAGTATTCCACAATACCCAAGCCTAGAATTTTGAGAAACCTTAAATCAACTTAAAGATACATTGACTGCTGTGCAATCTACAAAGTTTGCTAAATAGTTTAAAGAACAAAGGTTTTGAGATATTTTACTTTGAGCTATTTTACTTTGAGCTGTGTTTGTTCTGATTTCATTATTATATTCCTTACAAAATATTTCATTTTAAGGAAAAAAATACAGTATAAACAAATAACATTGAATGCAATGACCACGAAGGAACTCGAACCATCAATCTTCTGAGCCGAAGTCAGACGCCTTATCCATTAGGCAACCTGGTCAATGTCTGTCCAAAGATTAACGCCTAAGAAAGTATAGTAACATAAAGATACAAATAAAAAACATATTTGTTTTGTTTCTTTGAGACAACTGTTTTGGATAATCTTACACTCAGATGACAAACTTTAATCCAACAATAATTTCAATTATTAATTCTGAATAAAACTAATATTGTTTAGTATTCTACAATACCCCATTCAAGAAGTTTGAGAAACCTTAAACAAACTGAGAAATATATTTAATGGTTGATGTGCAATCTACAAAGTTTACTGAATAGTTTAAAGACCAAAGGGTTAGAGATTCTTTAGTTTGAATCATGTTTGATCTGATTTCATTATTATAATCCAAACATAAGATGTTATCTTTATGTAAAAATATATACACCTAGATGACAAACTTTAATCCAACAATAATTTTAGTTATTGATTCTGAAAGAAAATAATAATGTTTAGTATTCCACAATACTCAAGCCTAGAATTTTGAGAAACCTTAAATCAACTTAAAGATACATTGACTGCTGTGCAATCTACAAAGTTTGCTAAATAGTTTAAAGAACAAAGGTTTTCAGATATTTTACTTTGAGCTGTGTTTGTTCTAATTTCATTATTATATTCCTTACAAAATATTTAATCTTAATGAAAAAAAATACAGTATAAACAAATAACATTGAATGCAATGACCACGAAGGGACTCAAACCCTCAATCTTCTGATGCAAAGTCAGACACCTTATCCATTAGGCCACGTGGTCACTGTTTGTCAATATATTAATGCCTAAGAAAGTATAGTAACATAAAGATTCAAGTAAAAAACATATTTGTTTTTTTCTTTGAGACAACTGTTTTGGATAATCTTACACTCAGATGACAAACTTTAATCCAACAATAATTTTAATTATTAATTCTGAATAAAACTAATATTGTTTAGTATTCTACAATACCCCATTCAAGAAGTTTGAGAAACCTAAAACAAACTGAGAAATATATTTAATGGTTGATGTGCAATCTACAAAGTTTACTGAATAGTTTAAAGACCAAAGGGTTAGAGATTATTCACTTTGAATCATGTTTGATCTGATTTCATTATTAAAATCCAAACATAAGATGTTATCTTTATATAAAAATATATACACCTAGATGACAAACTTTGATCCAACAATAATTTTAGTTATTGATTCTGAAAGAATATAATAATGTTTAGTATTCCACAATACCCAAGCCTAGAATTTTGAGAAATCTTAAATCAACTTAAAGATACATTGACTGCTGTGCAATCTACAAAGTTTGCTAAATAGTTTAAAGAACAAAGGTTTTCAGATTTTTTACTTTGAGCTGTGTTTGTTCTGATTTCATTATTATATTCCTTACAAAATATTTCATCTTAATGAAAAAAATACAGTATAAACAAACAACACTGAATCCAATGACCACGAAGGGACTCGAACCCTCAATCTTCTGATCCAAAGTCAGATGCCTTATCCATTAGGCCACGTGGTCACCGTGTGTCCAAAGATTAACACCTAAGAAAGTATAGTAATATAAAGATTCAAGTAAAAAACATTTGTTTTGTTTCTTTGAGACAACTGTTTTGGATAATCTTACACTCAGATGACAAACTTTAATCCAACAATAATTTCAATTATTAATTCTGAATAAAACTAATATTGTTTAGTATTCTACAATACCCCATTCAAGAAGTTTGAGAAACCTTAAACAAACTGAGAAATATATTTAATGGTTGATGTGCAATCTACAAAGTTTACTGAATAGTTTAAAGACCAAAGGGTTAGAGATTCTTCACTTTGAATCATGTTTGATCTGATTTCATTATTAAAATCCCAACATAAGATGTTATCTTTATGTAAAAATATATACACCTAGATGACAAACTTTGATCCAACAATAATTTTAGTTATTGATTCTGAAAGAATATAATGTTTAGTATTCCACAATACCCAAGCCTAGAATTTTGAGAAATCTTAAATCAACTTAAAGATACATTGACTGCTGTGCAATCTACAAAGTTTGCTAAATAGTTTAAAGAACAAAGGTTTTGAGATATTTTACTTTGAGCTGTGTTTGTTCTGATTTCATTATTATATTCCTTACAAAATATTTCATCTTAAAGAAAAAAATACAGTATAAACAAATAACATTGAATCCAATGACCACGAAGGGACTCGAACCCTCAATCTTCTGATCCGAAGTCAGACGCCTTATCCATTAGGCCACGTGGTCACTCTTTGTCAATATATCAATGCCTAAGATAGTATAGTAACATAAAGATTCAAGTAAAAAACATATTTGTTTTTTTCTTTGAGACAACTGTTTTGGATAATCTTACACTCAGATGACAAACTTTAATGCAACAATAATTTCAATTATTAATTCTGAATAAAACTAATATTGTTTAGTATTCTACAATACCCCATTCAAGAAGTTTTAGAAACCTTAAACAAACTGAGAAATATATTTAATGGTTGATGTGCAATCTACAAAGTTTACTGAATAGTTTAAAGACCAAAGGGTTAGAGATTCTTCACTTTGAATCATGTTTGATCTGATTTCATTATTAAAATCCAAACATAAGATGTTATCTTTATGTAAAAATATATACACCTAGATGACAAACTTTGATCCAACAATAATTTTAGTTATTGATTCTGAAAGAAAATAATAATGTTTAGTATTCCACAATACCCAAGCCTAGAATTTTGAGAAACCTAAAATCAACTTAAAGATACATTGACTGCTGTGCAATCTACAAAGTTTGCTAAATAGTTTAAAGAACAAAGGTTTTGAGATATTTTACTTTGAGCTGTGTTTGTTCTGATTTCATTATTATATTCCTTACAAAATATTTCATCTTAATGAAAAAAATACAGTATAAACAAATAACATTGAATCCAATGACCACGAAGGGACTCAAACCCTCAATCTTCTGATCCGAAGTCAGACGCCTTATCCATTAGGCCACGTGGTCACTCTTTGTCAATATATCAATGCCTAAGATAGTATAGTAACATAAAGATTCAAGTAAAAAACATATTTGTTTTTTTCTTTGAGACAACTGTTTTGGATAATCTTACATTCAGATGACAAACTTTAATGCAACAATAATTTCAATTATTAATTCTGAATAAAACTAATATTGTTTAGTATTCTACAATACCCCATTCAAGAAGTTTGAGAAACCTTAAACAAACTGAGAAATATATTTAATGGTTGATGTGCAATCTACAAAGTTTACTGAATAGTTTAAAGACCAAAGGGTTAGAGATTCTTCACTTTGAATCATGTTTGATCTGATTTCATTATTAAAATCCAAACATAAGATGTTATCTTTATGTAAAAATATATACACCTAGATGACAAACTTTGATCCAACAATAATGTTAGTTATTGATTCTGAAAGAAAATAATAATGTTTAGTATTCCACAATACCCAAGCCTAGAATTTTGAGAAACCTTAAATCAACTTATAGATATATTGACTGCTGTGCAATCTACAAAGTTTGCTAAATAGTTTAAAGAACAAAGGTTTTGAGATATTTAACTTTGAGCTGTGTTTGTTCTGATTTCATTATTATATTCCTTACAAAATATTTCATCTTAATGAAAAAACACAGTATAAACAAATAACATTGAATGCAATGACAACGAAGGGACTCGAACCCTCAATCTTCTGATCCGAAGTCAGACGCCTTATCCATTAGGCCACGTGGTCAATGTCTGTCCAAAGATTAACGCCTAAGAAAGTATAGTAATATAAAGATTCATGTAAAAAACATATTTGTTTTGTTTCTTTGAGACAACTGTTTTGGATAATCTTACACTCAGATGACAAACTTTGATCCAACAACAATTTTAGTTATTGATTCTGAAAGAAAATAATAATGTTTAGTATTCCACAATACCCAAACCTAGAATTTTGAGAAACCTTAAATCAACTTAAAGATACATTGACTGCTGTGCAATCTACAAAGTTTGCTAGATAGTTTAAAGAACAAAGGTTTTGAGATATTTTACTTTGAGCTGTGTTTGTTCTGATTTCATTATTATATTCCTTACAAAATATTTCATCTTAATGAAAAAAATACAGTATAAACAAATAACATTGAATCCAATGACCACGAAGGGACTCGAATCCTCAATCTTCTGATCCGAAGTCAGATGCCTTATTCATTAGGCAAGGTGGTCACTGTTTGTCAATATATTAATGCCTAAGAAAGTATAGTAACATAAAGATTCAAGTAAAAAACATATTTGTTTTTTTCTTTGAGACAACTGTTTTGGATAATCTTACACTCAGATGACAAACTTTAATCCAACAATAATTTCAATAATTAATTCTGAATAAAACTAATATTGTTTAGTATTCTACAATACCCCATTCAAGAAGTTTGAGAAACCTTAAACAAACTGAGAAATATATTTAATGGTTGATGTGCAATCTACAAAGTTTACTGAATAGTTTAAAGACCAAAGGGTTAGAGATTCTTCACTTTGAATCATGTTTGATCTGATTTCATTATTAAAATCCAAACATAAGATGTTATCTTTATGTAAAAATATATACACCTAGATGACAAACTTTGATCCAACAATAATTTTAGTTATTGATTCTGAAAGAAAATAATAATGTTTAGTATTCCACAATACCCAAGCCTAGAATTTTGAGAAACCTTAAATCAACTTAAAGATACATTGACTGCTGTGCAATCTACAAAGTTTGCTAAATAGTTTAAAGAACAAAGGTTTTGAGATATTTTACTTTGAGCTATTTTACTTTGAGCTGTGTTTGTTCTGATTTCATTATTATATTCCTTACAAAATATTTCATCTTAAGGAAAAAAATACAGTATAAACAAATAACATTGAATGCAATGACCACGAAGGAACTCGAACCATCAATCTTCTGAGCCGAAGTCAGACGCCTTATCCATTAGGCAACCTGGTCAATGTCTGTCCAAAGATTAACGCCTAAGAAAGTATAGTAACATAAAGATACAAATAAAAAACATATTTGTTTTGTTTCTTTGAGACAACTGTTTTGGATAATCTTACACTCAGATGACAAACTTTAATCCAACAATAATTTCAATTATTAATTCTGAATAAACTAATATTGTTTAGTATTTTACAATACCCCATTCAAGAAGTTTGAGAAACCTTAAACAAACTGAGAAATATATTTAATGGTTGATGTGCAATCTACAAAGTTTACTGAATAGTTTAAAGACCAAAGGGTTAGAGATTCTTCACTTTGAATCATGTTTGATCTGATTTCATTATTAAAATCCAAACATAAGATGTTATCTTTATCTAAAAATATATACACCTAGATGACAACTTTGATCCAACAATAATTTTAGTTATTGATTTTGAAAGAAAATAATGTTTAGTATTCCACAATACCCAAGCCTAGAATTTTGAGAAACCTTAAATCAACATAAAGACACATTGACTGCTGTGCAATCTACAAAGTTTGCTAAATAGTTTAAAGAACAAAGGTTTTGAGATATTTTACTTTGAGCTGTGTTTGTTCTGATTTCATTATTATATTCCTTACAAAATATTTCATCTTAATGAAAAAAATATAGTATAAACAAATAACATTGAATGCAATGACCACGAAGGGACTTGAACCCTCAATCTTCTGATCCGAAGTCAGACGCCTTATCCATTAGGCCAAGTGGTCAATGTCTGTCCAAAGATTAACGTCTAAAAAAGTATAGTAATAAAAAGATTCAAGTAAAAAACATATTTGTTTTGTTTCTTTGAGACAACTGTATTGGATAATCTTACACTCAGATGACAAACTTTAATCCAACAATAATTTCAATTATTAATTCTGAATAAAACTAATATTGTTTAGTATTCTACAATACCCCATTCAAGAAGTTTGAGAAACCTTAAACAAACAGAAATACATTTAATGGTTGATGTGCCTTCTACAAAGTTTACTGAATAGTTTAAAGACCAAAAGGTTAGAGATTCTTTAGTTTGAATCATGTTTGATCTGATTTCATTATTATAATCCAAACATAAGATGTTATCTTTATGTAAAAATATATACACCTAGATGACAAACTTTAATCCAACAATAATTTTAGTTATTGATTCTGAAAGAAAATAATAATGTTTAGTATTCCACAATACCCAAGCCTAGAATTTTGAGAAACCTTAAATCAACTTAAAGATACATTGACTGCTGTGCAATCTACAAAGTTTGCTAAATAGTTTAAAGAACAAAGGTTTTCAGATATTTTACTTTGAGCTGTGTTTGTTCTAATTTCATTATTATATTCCTTACAAAATATTTAATCTTAATGAAAAAAAATACAGTATAAACAAATAACATTGAATGCAATGACCACAAAGGGACTCGAACCCTCAATCTTCTGATGCAAAGTCAGACACCTTATCCATTAGGCCACGTGGTCACTGTTTGTCAATATATTAATGCCTAAGAAAGTATAGTAACATAAAGATTCAAGTAAAAAACATATTTGTTTTTTTCTTTGAGACAACTGTTTTGGATAATCTTACACTCAGATGACAAACTTTAATCCAACAATAATTTTAATTATTAATTCTGAATAAAACTAATATTGTTTAGTATTCTACAATACCCCATTCAAGAAGTTTGAGAAACCTTAAACAAACTGAGAAATATATTTAATGGTTGATGTGCAATCTACAAAGTTTACTGAATAGTTTAAAGACCAAAGGGTTAGAGATTCTTCACTTTGAATCATGTTTGATCTGATTTCATTATTAAAATCCAAACATAAGATGTTATCTTTATATAAAAATATATACACCTAGATGACAAACTTTGATCCAACAATAATTTTAGTTATTGATTCTGAAAGAAAATAATAATGTTTAGTATTCCACAATATCCAAACGTAGAATTTTGAGAAACCTTAAATCAACTTAAAGATACATTGACTGCTGTGCAATCTACAAAGTTTGCTAGATAGTTTAAAGAACAAAGGTTTTGAGATATTTTACTTTGAGCTGTGTTTGTTCTGATTTCATTATTATATTCCTTACAAAATATTTCATCTTAATGAAAAAAATACAGTATAAACAAATAACATTGAATCCAATGACCACGAAGGGACTCGAATCCTCAATCTTCTGATCCGAAGTCAGACGCCTTATTCATTAGGCAAGGTGGTCACTGTTTGTCAATATATTAATGCCTAAGAAAGTATAGTAACATAAAGATTCAAGTAAAAAACATATTTGTTTTTTTCTTTGAGACAACTGTTTTGGATAATCTTACACTCAGATGACAAACTTTAATCCAACAATAATTTCAATTATTAATTCTGAATAAAACTAATATTGTTTAGTATTCTACAATACCCCATTCAAGAAGTTTGAGAAACCTTAAACAAACTGAGAAATATATTTAATGGTTGATGTGCAATCTACAAAGTTTACTGAATAGTTTAAAGACCAAAGGGTTAGAGATTCTTCACTTTGAATCATGTTTGATCTGATTTCATTATTAAAATCCAAACATAAGATGTTATCTTTATGTAAAAATATATACACCTAGATGACAAACTTTGATCCAACAATAATTTTAGTTATTGATTCTGAAAGAAAATAATAATGTTTAGTATTCCACAATACCCAAGCCTAGAATTTTGAGAAACCTTAAATCAACTTAAAGATACATTGACTGCTGTGCAATCTACAAAGTTTGCTAAATAGTTTAAAGAACAAAGGTTTTGAGATATTTTACTTTGAGCTATTTTACTTTGAGCTGTGTTTGTTCTGATTTCATTATTATATTCCTTACAAAATATTTCATCTTAAGGAAAAAAATACAGTATAAACAAATAACATTGAATGCAATGACCACGAAGGAACTCGAACCATCAATCTTCTGAGCCGAAGTCAGACGCCTTATCCATTAGGCAACCTGGTCAATGTCTGTCCAAAGATTAACGCCTAAGAAAGTATAGTAACATAAAGATACAAATAAAAAACATATTTGTTTTGTTTCTTTGAGACAACTGTTTTGGATAATCTTACACTCAGATGACAAACTTTAATCCAACAATAATTTCAATTATTAATTCTGAATAAACTAATATTGTTTAGTATTTTACAATACCCCATTCAAGAAGTTTGAGAAACCTTAAACAAACTGAGAAATATATTTAATGGTTGATGTGCAATCTACAAAGTTTACTGAATAGTTTAAAGACCAAAGGGTTAGAGATTCTTCACTTTGAATCATGTTTGATCTGATTTCATTATTAAAATCCAAACATAAGATGTTATCTTTATCTAAAAATATATACACCTAGATGACAAACTTTGATCCAACAATAATTTTAGTTATTGATTCTGAAAGAAAATAATAATGTTTAGTATTCCACAATACCCAAGCCTAGAATTTTGAGAAACCTTAAATCAACATAAAGATACATTGACTGCTGTGCAATCTACAAAGTTTGCTAAATAGTTTAAAGAACAAAGGTTTTGAGATATTTTACTTTGAGCTGTGTTTGTTCTGATTTCATTATTATATTCCTTACAAAATATTTCATCTTAATGAAAAAAATATAGTATAAACAAATAACATTGAATGCAATGACCACGAAAGGACTTGAACCCTCAATCTTCTGATCCGAAGTCAGACGCCTTATCCATTAGGCCACGTGGTCAATGTCTGTCCAAAGATTAACGCCTAAAAAAGTATAGTAATAAAAAGATTCAAGTAAAAAACATATTTGTTTTGTTTCTTTGAGACAACTGTATTGGATAATCTTACACTCAGATGACAAACTTTAATCCAACAATAATTTCAATTATTAATTCTGAATAAAACTAATATTGTTTAGTATTCTACAATACCCCATTCAAGAAGTTTGAGAAACCTTAAACAAACTGAGAAATATATTTAATGGTTGATGTGCAATCTACAAAGTTTACTGAATAGTTTAAAGACCAAAGGGTTAGAGATTCTTTAGTTTGAATCATGTTTGATCTGATTTCATTATTATAATCCAAACATAAGATGTTATCTTTATGTAAAAATATATACACCTAGATGACAAACTTTAATCCAACAATAATTTTAGTTATTGATTCTGAAAGAAAATAATAATGTTTAGTATTCCACAATACTCAAGCCTAGAATTTTGAGAAACCTTAAATCAACTTAAAGATACATTGACTGCTGTGCAATCTACAAAGTTTGCTAAATAGTTTAAAGAACAAAGGTTTTCAGATATTTTACTTTGAGCTGTGTTTGTTCTAATTTCATTATTATATTCCTTACAAAATATTTAATCTTAATGAAAAAAAATACAGTATAAACAAATAACATTGAATGCAATGACCACGAAGGGACTCAAACCCTCAATCTTCTGATGCAAAGTCAGACACCTTATCCATTAGGCCACGTGGTCACTGTTTGTCAATATATTAATGCCTAAGAAAGTATAGTAACATAAAGATTCAAGTAAAAAACATATTTGTTTTTTTCTTTGAGACAACTGTTTTGGATAATCTTACACTCAGATGACAAACTTTAATCCAACAATAATTTTAATTATTAATTCTGAATAAAACTAATATTGTTTAGTATTCTACAATACCCCATTCAAGAAGTTTGAGAAACCTTAAACAAACTGAGAAATATATTTAATGGTTGATGTGCAATCTACAAAGTTTACTGAATAGTTTAAAGACCAAAGGGTTAGAGATTATTCACTTTGAATCATGTTTGATCTGATTTCATTATTAAAATCCAAACATAAGATGTTATCTTTATATAAAAATATATACACCTAGATGACAAACTTTGATCCAACAATAATTTTAGTTATTGATTCTGAAAGAATATAATAATGTTTAGTATTCCACAATACCCAAGCCTAGAATTTTGAGAAATCTTAAATCAACTTAAAGATACATTGACTGCTGTGCAATCTACAAAGTTTGCTAAATAGTTTAAAGAACAAAGGTTTTCAGATTTTTTACTTTGAGCTGTGTTTGTTCTGATTTCATTATTATATTCCTTACAAAATATTTCATCTTAATGAAAAAAATACAGTATAAACAAACAACACTGAATCCAATGACCACGAAGGGACTCGAACCCTCAATCTTCTGATCCGAAGTCAGACGCCTTATCCATTAGGCCACGTGGTCACTCTTTGTCAATATATCAATGCCTAAGATAGTATAGTAACATAAAGATTCAAGTAAAAAACATATTTGTTTTTTTCTTTGAGACAACTGTTTTGGATAATCTTACACTCAGATGACAAACTTTAATGCAACAATAATTTCAATTATTAATTCTGAATAAAACTAATATTGTTTAGTATTCTACAATACCCCATTCAAGAAGTTTTAGAAACCTTAAACAAACTGAGAAATATATTTAATGGTTGATGTGCAATCTACAAAGTTTACTGAATAGTTTAAAGACCAAAGGGTTAGAGATTCTTCACTTTGAATCATGTTTGATCTGATTTCATTATTAAAATCCAAACATAAGATGTTATCTTTATGTAAAAATATATACACCTAGATGACAAACTTTGATCCAACAATAATTTTAGTTATTGATTCTGAAAGAAAATAATAATGTTTAGTATTCCACAATACCCAAGCCTAGAATTTTGAGAAACCTAAAATCAACTTAAAGATACATTGACTGCTGTGCAATCTACAAAGTTTGCTAAATAGTTTAAAGAACAAAGGTTTTGAGATATTTTACTTTGAGCTGTGTTTGTTCTGATTTCATTATTATATTCCTTACAAAATATTTCATCTTAATGAAAAAAATACAGTATAAACAAATAACATTGAATCCAATGACCACGAAGGGACTCAAACCCTCAATCTTCTGATCCGAAGTCAGACGCCTTATCCATTAGGCCACGTGGTCACTCTTTGTCAATATATCAATGCCTAAGATAGTATAGTAACATAAAGATTCAAGTAAAAAACATATTTGTTTTTTTCTTTGAGACAACTGTTTTGGATAATCTTACATTCAGATGACAAACTTTAATGCAACAATAATTTCAATTATTAATTCTGAATAAAACTAATATTGTTTAGTATTCTACAATACCCCATTCAAGAAGTTTGAGAAACCTTAAACAAACTGAGAAATATATTTAATGGTTGATGTGCAATCTACAAAGTTTACTGAATAGTTTAAAGACCAAAGGGTTAGAGATTCTTCACTTTGAATCATGTTTGATCTGATTTCATTATTAAAATCCAAACATAAGATGTTATCTTTATGTAAAAATATATACACCTAGATGACAAACTTTGATCCAACAATAATGTTAGTTATTGATTCTGAAAGAAAATAATAATGTTTAGTATTCCACAATACCCAAGCCTAGAATTTTGAGAAACCTTAAATCAACTTATAGATATATTGACTGCTGTGCAATCTACAAAGTTTGCTAAATAGTTTAAAGAACAAAGGTTTTGAGATATTTAACTTTGAGCTGTGTTTGTTCTGATTTCATTATTATATTCCTTACAAAATATTTCATCTTAATGAAAAAACACAGTATAAACAAATAACATTGAATGCAATGACAACGAAGGGACTCGAACCCTCAATCTTCTGATCCGAAGTCAGACGCCTTATCCATTAGGCCACGTGGTCAATGTCTGTCCAAAGATTAACGCCTAAGAAAGTATAGTAATATAAAGATTCATGTAAAAAACATATTTGTTTTGTTTCTTTGAGACAACTGTTTTGGATAATCTTACACTCAGATGACAAACTTTGATCCAACAACAATTTTAGTTATTGATTCTGAAAGAAAATAATAATGTTTAGTATTCCACAATACCCAAACCTAGAATTTTGAGAAACCTTAAATCAACTTAAAGATACATTGACTGCTGTGCAATCTACAAAGTTTGCTAGATAGTTTAAAGAACAAAGGTTTTGAGATATTTTACTTTGAGCTGTGTTTGTTCTGATTTCATTATTATATTCCTTACAAAATATTTCATCTTAATGAAAAAAATACAGTATAAACAAATAACATTGAATCCAATGACCACGAAGGGACTCGAATCCTCAATCTTCTGATCCGAAGTCAGATGCCTTATTCATTAGGCAAGGTGGTCACTGTTTGTCAATATATTAATGCCTAAGAAAGTATAGTAACATAAAGATTCAAGTAAAAAACATATTTGTTTTTTTCTTTGAGACAACTGTTTTGGATAATCTTACACTCAGATGACAAACTTTAATCCAACAATAATTTCAATAATTAATTCTGAATAAAACTAATATTGTTTAGTATTCTACAATACCCCATTCAAGAAGTTTGAGAAACCTTAAACAAACTGAGAAATATATTTAATGGTTGATGTGCAATCTACAAAGTTTACTGACTAGTTTAAAGACCAAAGGGTTAGAGATTCTTCACTTTGAATCATGTTTGATCTGATTTCATTATTAAAATCCAAACATAAGATGTTATCTTTATGTAAAAATATATACACCTAGATGACAAACTTTGATCCAACAATAATTTTAGTTATTGATTCTGAAAGAAAATAATAATGTTTAGTATTCCACAATACCCAAGCCTAGAATTTTGAGAAACCTTAAATCAACTTAAAGATACATTGACTGCTGTGCAATCTACAAAGTTTGCTAAATAGTTTAAAGAACAAAGGTTTTGAGATATTTTACTTTGAGCTATTTTACTTTGAGCTGTGTTTGTTCTGATTTCATTATTATATTCCTTACAAAATATTTCATCTTAAGGAAAAAAATACAGTATAAACAAATAACATTGAATGCAATGACCACGAAGGAACTCGAACCATCAATCTTCTGAGCCGAAGTCAGACGCCTTATCCATTAGGCAACCTGGTCAATGTCTGTCCAAAGATTAACGCCTAAGAAAGTATAGTAACATAAAGATACAAATAAAAAACATATTTGTTTTGTTTCTTTGAGACAACTGTTTTGGATAATCTTACACTCAGATGACAAACTTTAATCCAACAATAATTTCAATTATTAATTCTGAATAAACTAATATTGTTTAGTATTTTACAATACCCCATTCAAGAAGTTTGAGAAACCTTAAACAAACTGAGAAATATATTTAATGGTTGATGTGCAATCTACAAAGTTTACTGAATAGTTTAAAGACCAAAGGGTTAGAGATTCTTCACTTTGAATCATGTTTGATCTGATTTCATTATTAAAATCCAAACATAAGATGTTATCTTTATCTAAAAATATATACACCTAGATGACAAACTTTGATCCAACAATAATTTTAGTTATTGATTTTGAAAGAAAATAATGTTTAGTATTCCACAATACCCAAGCCTAGAATTTTGAGAAACCTTAAATCAACATAAAGACACATTGACTGCTGTGCAATCTACAAAGTTTGCTAAATAGTTTAAAGAACAAAGGTTTTGAGATATTTTACTTTGAGCTGTGTTTGTTCTGATTTCATTATTATATTCCTTACAAAATATTTCATCTTAATGAAAAAAATATAGTATAAACAAATAACATTGAATGCAATGACCACGAAGGGACTTGAACCCTCAATCTTCTGATCCGAAGTCAGACGCCTTATCCATTAGGCCAAGTGGTCAATGTCTGTCCAAAGATTAACGTCTAAAAAAGTATAGTAATAAAAAGATTCAAGTAAAAAACATATTTGTTTTGTTTCTTTGAGACAACTGTATTGGATAATCTTACACTCAGATGACAAACTTTAATCCAACAATAATTTCAATTATTAATTCTGAATAAAACTAATATTGTTTAGTATTCTACAATACCCCATTCAAGAAGTTTGAGAAACCTTAAACAAACAGAAATACATTTAATGGTTGATGTGCCTTCTACAAAGTTTACTGAATAGTTTAAAGACCAAAAGGTTAGAGATTCTTTAGTTTGAATCATGTTTGATCTGATTTCATTATTATAATCCAAACATAAGATGTTATCTTTATGTAAAAATATATACACCTAGATGACAAACTTTAATCCAACAATAATTTTAGTTATTGATTCTGAAAGAAAATAATAATGTTTAGTATTCCACAATACCCAAGCCTAGAATTTTGAGAAACCTTAAATCAACTTAAAGATACATTGACTGCTGTGCAATCTACAAAGTTTGCTAAATAGTTTAAAGAACAAAGGTTTTCAGATATTTTACTTTGAGCTGTGTTTGTTCTAATTTCATTATTATATTCCTTACAAAATATTTAATCTTAATGAAAAAAAATACAGTATAAACAAATAACATTGAATGCAATGACCACAAAGGGACTCGAACCCTCAATCTTCTGATGCAAAGTCAGACACCTTATCCATTAGGCCACGTGGTCACTGTTTGTCAATATATTAATGCCTAAGAAAGTATAGTAACATAAAGATTCAAGTAAAAAACATATTTGTTTTTTTCTTTGAGACAACTGTTTTGGATAATCTTACACTCAGATGACAAACTTTAATCCAACAATAATTTTAATTATTAATTCTGAATAAAACTAATATTGTTTAGTATTCTACAATACCCCATTCAAGAAGTTTGAGAAACCTTAAACAAACTGAGAAATATATTTAATGGTTGATGTGCAATCTACAAAGTTTACTGAATAGTTTAAAGACCAAAGGGTTAGAGATTCTTCACTTTGAATCATGTTTGATCTGATTTCATTATTAAAATCCAAACATAAGATGTTATCTTTATATAAAAATATATACACCTAGATGACAAACTTTGATCCAACAATAATTTTAGTTATTGATTCTGAAAGAAAATAATAATGTTTAGTATTCCACAATATCCAAACGTAGAATTTTGAGAAACCTTAAATCAACTTAAAGATACATTGACTGCTGTGCAATCTACAAAGTTTGCTAGATAGTTTAAAGAACAAAGGTTTTGAGATATTTTACTTTGAGCTGTGTTTGTTCTGATTTCATTATTATATTCCTTACAAAATATTTCATCTTAATGAAAAAAATACAGTATAAACAAATAACATTGAATCCAATGACCACGAAGGGACTCGAATCCTCAATCTTCTGATCCGAAGTCAGACGCCTTATTCATTAGGCAAGGTGGTCACTGTTTGTCAATATATTAATGCCTAAGAAAGTATAGTAACATAAAGATTCAAGTAAAAAACATATTTGTTTTTTTCTTTGAGACAACTGTTTTGGATAATCTTACACTCAGATGACAAACTTTAATCCAACAATAATTTCAATTATTAATTCTGAATAAAACTAATATTGTTTAGTATTCTACAATACCCCATTCAAGAAGTTTGAGAAACCTTAAACAAACTGAGAAATATATTTAATGGTTGATGTGCAATCTACAAAGTTTACTGAATAGTTTAAAGACCAAAGGGTTAGAGATTCTTCACTTTGAATCATGTTTGATCTGATTTCATTATTAAAATCCAAACATAAGATGTTATCTTTATGTAAAAATATATACACCTAGATGACAAACTTTGATCCAACAATAATTTTAGTTATTGATTCTGAAAGAAAATAATAATGTTTAGTATTCCACAATACCCAAGCCTAGAATTTTGAGAAACCTTAAATCAACTTAAAGATACATTGACTGCTGTGCAATCTACAAAGTTTGCTAAATAGTTTAAAGAACAAAGGTTTTGAGATATTTTACTTTGAGCTATTTTACTTTGAGCTGTGTTTGTTCTGATTTCATTATTATATTCCTTACAAAATATTTCATCTTAAGGAAAAAAATACAGTATAAACAAATAACATTGAATGCAATGACCACGAAGGAACTCGAACCATCAATCTTCTGAGCCGAAGTCAGACGCCTTATCCATTAGGCAACCTGGTCAATGTCTGTCCAAAGATTAACGCCTAAGAAAGTATAGTAACATAAAGATACAAATAAAAAACATATTTGTTTTGTTTCTTTGAGACAACTGTTTTGGATAATCTTACACTCAGATGACAAACTTTAATCCAACAATAATTTCAATTATTAATTCTGAATAAACTAATATTGTTTAGTATTTTACAATACCCCATTCAAGAAGTTTGAGAAACCTTAAACAAACTGAGAAATATATTTAATGGTTGATGTGCAATCTACAAAGTTTACTGAATAGTTTAAAGACCAAAGGGTTAGAGATTCTTCACTTTGAATCATGTTTGATCTGATTTCATTATTAAAATCCAAACATAAGATGTTATCTTTATCTAAAAATATATACACCTAGATGAAAACTTTGATCCAACAATATTTTTAGTTATTGATTCTGAAAGAAAATAATAATGTTTAGTATTCCACAATACCCAAGCCTAGAATTTTGAGAAACCTTAAATCAACTTAAAGATACATTGACTGCTGTGCAATCTACTAAGTTTGCTAAATAGTTTAAAGAACAAAGGTTTTGAGATATTTTACTTTGAGCTATTTTACTTTGAGCTGTGTTTGTTCTGATTTCATTATTATATTCCTTACAAAATATTTCATCTTAAGGAAAAAAATACAGTATAAACAAATAACATTGAATGCAATGACCACGAAGGGACTCGAACCCTCAATCTTCTGATCTGAAGACAGACGCATTATCCATTAGGCCACGTGGTCAATGTCTGTCCAAAGATTAACGCCTAAGAAAGTATAGTAATATAAAGATTCAAGTAAAAAACATATTTGTTTTGTTTCTTTGAGACAACTGTATTGGATAATCTTACACTCAGATGACAAACTTTAATCCAACAATAATTTCAATTATTAATTCTGAATAAAACTAATATTGTTTAGTATTCTACAATACCCCATTCAAGAAGTTTGAGAAACCTTAAACAAACTGAGAAATATATTTAATGGTTGATGTGCAATCTACAAAGTTTACTGAATAGTTTAAAGACCAAAGGGTTAGAGATTCTTCACTTTGAGTCATGTTTGATCTGATTTCATTATTATAATCCAAACATAAGATGTTATCTTTATGTAAAAATATATACACCTAGATGACAAACTTTGATCCAACAATAATTTTAGTTAGTGATTCTGAAAGAAAATAATAATGTTTAGTATTCCACAATAACCAAGCCTAGAATTTTGAGAAACCTTAAATCAACTTAAAGATACATTGACTGCTGTGCAATCTACAAAGTTTGCTAAATAGTTTAAAGAACAAAGGTTTTGAGATATTTTACTTTGAGCTGTGTTTGTTCTGATTTCATTATTATATTCCTTACAAAATATTTAATCTAAATGAAAAAAAATACAGTATAAACAAATAACATTGAATGCAATGACCACGAAGGGACTCAAACCCTCAATCTTCTGATCCGAAGTCAGACGCCTTATCCATTAGGCCACGTGGTCACTGTTTGTCAATATATTAATGCCTAAGAAAGTATAGTAACCTAAAGATTCAAGTAAAAAACATATTTGTTTTTTTCTTTGAGACAACTGTTTTGGATAATCTTACACTCAGATGACAAACTTTAATCCAACAATAATTTCAATTATTAATTCTTAATAAAACTAATATTGTTTAGTATTCTACAATACCCCATTCAAGAAGTTTGAGAAACCTTAAACAAACTGATAAATATATTTAATGGTTGATGTGCAATCTACAAAGTTTACTGAATGGTTTAAAGACCAAAGAGTTAGAGATTCTTCACTTTGAATCATGTTTGATCTGATTTCATTATTAAAATCCAAACATAAGATGTTATCTTTATGTAAAAATATATACACCTAGATGACAAACTTTGATCCAACAATAATTTTAGTTATTGATTCTGAAAGAATATAATAATGTTTAGTATTCCACAATACCCAAGCCTAGAATTTTGAGAAATATTAAATCAACTTAAAGATACATTGACTGCTGTGCAATCTACAAAGTTTGCTAAATAGTTTAAAGAACAAAGGTTTTCAGATATTTTACTTTGAGCTGTGTTTGTTCTGATTTCATTATTATATTCCTTACAAAATATTTAATCTTAATGAAAAAAATACAGTATAAACAAATAACATTAAATGCAATGACCACGAAGGGACTCGAACCCTCAATCTTTTGATCCGAAGTCAGATGCCTTATCCATTAGGCCACGTGGTCACCGTGTGTCCAAATAATAACACCTAAGAAAGTATAGTAATCTAAAGATTCAAGTAAAAAACATATTTGTTTTGTTTCTTTGAGACAACTGTTTTGGATAATCTTACACTCAGATGACAAACTTTAATCCAACAATAATTTCAATTATTAATTCTGAATAAAACTAATATTGTTTAGTATTCTACAATACCCCATTCAAGAAGTTTGAGAAACCTTAAACAAACTGAGAAATATATTTAATGGTTGATGTGCAATCTACAAAGTTTACTGAATAGTTTAAAGACCAAAGGGTTAGAGATTCTTCACTTTGAATCATGTTTGATCTGATTTCATTATTAAAATCCAAACATAAGATGTTATCTTTATATAAAAATATATACACCTAGATGACAAACTTTGATCCCACAATAATTTTAGTTATTGATTCTGAAAGAAAATAATAATGTTTAGTATTCCACAATACCCAAGCCTAGAATTTTGAGAAACCTTAAATCAACTTAAAGATACATTGACTGCTGTGCAATCTACAAAGTTTGCTAAATAGTTTAAAGAACAAAGGTTTTGAGATATTTTACTTTGAGCTGTGTTTGTTCTGATTTCATTATTATATTCCTTACAAAATATTTCATCTTAATGAAAAAAAATACAGTATAAACAAATAACATTGAATCCAATGGCCACGAAGGGACTCGAATCCTCAATCTTCAGATCTGTAGTTAGACGCCTAATCCATTAGGCCAGGTGGTCACTGTTTGTCAATATATTAATGCCTAAAAAAGTATAGTAACATAAAGATTCTAGTAAAAAACATATTTGTTTTGTTTCTTTGAGACAACTGTTTTGGATAATCTTACACTCAGATGACAAACTTTAATCCAACAATAATTTCAATTATTAATTCTGAATAAAACTAATATTGTTTAGTATTCTACAATACCCCATTCAAGAAGTTTGAGAAACCTTAAACAAACTGAGAAATATATTTAATGGTTGATGCGCAATCTACAAAGTTTACTGAATAGTTTAAAGACCAAAAGGTTAGAGATTCTTCACTTTGAATCATGTTTGATCTGATTTCATTATTATAATCCAAACATAAAATGTTATCTTTATCTAAAAATATATACACTTAGATGTCAAACTTTGATCCAACAATAATTTTAGTTATTGATTCTGAAAGAAAATAATAATGTTTACTATTCCACAATACCCAAGCCTAAAATTTTGAGAAACCTTAAATCAACTTAAAGATACATTGACTGCTGTGCAATCTACAAAGTTTGCTAGATAGTTTAAAGAACAAAGGTTTTGAGATATTTTACTTTGAGCTGTGTTTGTTCTGATTTCATTATTATATTCCTTACAAAATATTTCATCTTAATGAAAAAAATACAGTATAAACAAATAACATTGAATGCAATGACCACGAAGGGACTCGAACCATCAATCTTTTGATCCGAAGTCAGATGCCTTATCCATTATGCCACGTGGTCAATGTCTATCCAAAAATTAACGCCTAAGAAAGTATAGTAACATAAAGATACAAGTAAAAAACATATTTGTTTTGTTTCTTTGAGACAACTGTTTTGGATAATCTTACACTCAGATGACAAACTTTAATCCATCAATAATTTCAATTATTAATTCTGAATAAAACTAATATTGTTTAGAATTCTACAATACCCCATTCAAGAATTTTGAGAAACCTTAAACAAACTGAGAAATATATTTAATGGTTGATGTGCAATCTACAAAGTTTACTGAATAGTTTAAAGACCAAAGGGTTAGAGATTCTTCACTTTGAATCATGTTTGATCTGATTTCATTATTAAAATCCAAACATAAGATGTTATCTTTATATAAAAATATATACACCTAGATGACAAACTTTGATCCAACAATAATTTTAGTTATTGATTCTGAAAGAAAATAATAATGTTTAGTATTCCACAATACCCAAGCCTAAAATTTTGAGAAACCTTAAATCAACTTAAAGATACATTGACTGCTGTGCAATCTACAAAGTTTGCTAGATAGTTTAAAGAACAAAAGGTTTTGAGATATTTTACTTTGAGCTGTGTTTGTTCTGATTTCATTATTATATTCCTTACAAAATATTTAATCTTAATGAAAAAAATACAGTATAAACAAATAACATTGAATCCAATGACCACGAAGGGACTCGAATCCTCAATCTTCTGATCCGAAGTCAGACACCTTATTCATTAGGCCAGGTGGTCACTGTTTGTCAATATATTAATGCCTAAGAAAGTATAGTAACATAAAGATTCAAGTAAAAAACATATTTGTTTTTTTCTTTGAGACAGCTGTTTTGGATAATCTTACACTCAGATGACAAACTTTAATCCAACAATAATTTCAATTATTAATTCTGAATAAAACTAATATTGTTTAGTATTCTACAATACCCCATTCAAGAAGTTTGAGAAACCTTAAACAAACTGAGAAATATATTTAATGGTTGATGTGCAATCTACAAAGTTTACTGAATAGTTTAAAGACCAAAGGGTTAGAGATTCTTCACTTTGAATCATGTTTGATCTGATTTCATTATTAAAATCCAAACATAAGATGTTATCTTTATCTAAAAATATATACACCTAGATGAAAACTTTGATCCAACAATAATTTTAGTTATTGATTCTGAAAGAAAATAATAATGTTTAGTATTCCACAATACCCAAGCCTAGAATTTTGAGAAACCTTAAATCAACTTAAAGATACATTGACTGCTGTGCAATCTACTAAATTTGCTAAATAGTTTAAAGAACAAAGGTTTTGAGATATTTTACTTTGAGCTATTTTACTTTGAGCTGTGTTTGTTCTGATTTCATTATTATATTCCTTACAAAATATTTAATCTTAAGGAAAAAAATACAGTATAAACAAATAACATTGAATGCAATGACCACGAAGGGACTCGAACCCTCAATCTTCTGATCTGAAGACAGACGCATTATCCATTAGGCCACGTGGTCAATGTCTGTCCAAAGATTAACGCCTAAGAAAGTATAGTAATATAAAGATTCAAGTAAAAAACATATTTGTTTTGTTTCTTTGAGACAACTGTATTGGATAATCTTACACTCAGATGACAAACTTTAATCCAACAATAATTTTAATTATTAATTCTGAATAAAACTAATATTGTTTAGTATTCTACAATACCCCATTCAAGAAGTTTGAGAAACCTTAATCAAACTGAGAAATCCATTTAATGGTTGATGTGCCTTCTACAAAGTTTACTGAATAGTTTAAAGACCAAAAGGTTAGAGATTCTTCACTTTGAATCATGTTTTATCTGATTTCATTATTATAATCCAAACATAAGATGTTATCTTTATCTAAAAATATATACACTTAGATGTCAAACTTTGATCCAACAATAATTTTAGTTATTGATTCTGAAAGAAAATAATAATGTTTAGTATTCCACAATACCCAAGCCTAGAATTTTGAGAAACCTTAAATCAACTTAAAGATACATTGACTGCTGTGCAATCTACAAAGTTTGCTAAATAGTTTAAAGAACAAAGGTTTTGAGATATTTTACTTTGAGCTGTGTTTGTTCTGATTTCATTATTATATTCCTTACAAAATATTTCATCTTAATGAAAAAAAGACAGTATAAACAAATAACATTGAATGCAATGACCACGAAGTGACTCGAACCCTCAATCTTCTGATCCGAAGTCAGACGCCTTATCCATTAGGCCACGTGGTCAATGTCTATCCAAAGATTAACGCCTAAAAAAGTATAGTAATATAAAGATTCAAGTAAAAAACATATTTGTTTTGTTTCTTTGAGACAACTGTATTGGATAATCTTACACTCAGATGACAAACTTTAATCCAACAATAATTTCAATTATTAATTCTGAATAAAACTAATATTGTTTAGTATTCTACAATACCCCATTCAAGAATTTTGAGAAACCTTAAACAAACTGAGAAATATATTTAATGGTTGATGTGCAATCTACAAAGTTTACTGAATAGTTTAAAGACCAAAGGGTTAGAGATTCTTCACTTTGAATCATGTTTGATCTGATTTCATTATTAAAATCCAAACATAAGATGTTATCTTTATATAAAAATATATACACCTAGATGACAAACTTTGATCCAACAATAATTTTAGTTATTGATTCTGAAAGAAAATAATAATGTTTAGTATTCCACAATATCCAAACGTAGAATTTTGAGAAACCTTAAATCAACTTAAAGATACATTGACTGCTGTGCAATCTTCAAAGTTTGCTAGATAGTTTAAAGAACAAAGGTTTTGAGATATTTTACTTTGAGCTGTGTTTGTTCTGATTTCATTATTATATTCCTTACAAAATATTTCATCTTAATGAAAAAAATACAGTATAAACAAATAACATTGAATCCAATGACCACGAAGGGACTCGAATCCTCAATCTTCTGATCCGAAGTCAGACGCCTTATTCATTAGGCAAGGTGGTCACTGTTTGTCAATATATTAATGCCTAAGAAAGTATAGTAACATAAAGATTCAAGTAAAAAACATATTTGTTTTTTTATTTGAGACAACTGTTTTGGATAATCTTACACTCAGATGACAAACTTTAATCCAACAATAATTTCAATTATTAATTCTGAATAAAACTAATATTGTTTAGTATTCTACAATACCCCATTCAAGAAGTTTGAGAAACCTTAAACAAACTGAGAAATATATTTAATGGTTGATGTGCAATCTACAAAGTTTACTGAATAGTTTAAAGACCAAAGGGTTAGAGATTCTTCACTTTGAATCATGTTTGATCTGATTTCATTATTAAAATCCAAACATAAGATGTTATCTTTATGTAAAAATATATACACCTAGATGACAAACTTTGATCCAACAATAATTTTAGTTATTGATTCTGAAAGAAAATAATAATGTTTAGTATTCCACAATACCCAAGCCTAGAATTTTGAGAAACCTTAAATCAACTTAAAGATACATTGACTGCTGTGCAATCTACAAAGTTTGCTAAATAGTTTAAAGAACAAAGGTTTTGAGATATTTTACTTTGAGCTATTTTACTTTGAGCTGTGTTTGTTCTGATTTCATTATTATATTCCTTTCAAAATATTTAATCTTAAGGAAAAAAATACAGTATAAACAAATAACATTGAATGCAATGACCACGAAGGGACTCGAACCCTCAATCTTCTGATCTGAAGACAGACGCATTATCCATTAGGCCACGTGGTCAATGTCTGTCCAAAGATTAACGCCTAAGAAAGTATAGTAATATAAAGATTCAAGTAAAAAACATATTTGTTTTGTTTCTTTGAGACAACTGTATTGGATAATCTTACACTCAGATGACAAACTTTAATCCAACAATAATTTCAATTATTAATTCTGAATAAAACTAATATTGTTTAGTATTCTACAATACCCCATTCAAGAAGTTTGAGAAACCTTAATCAAACTGAGAAATCCATTTAATGGTTGATGTGCCTTCTACAAAGTTTACTGAATAGTTTAAAGACCAAAAGGTTAGAGATTCTTCACTTTGAATCATGTTTTATCTGATTTCATTATTATAATCCAAACATAAGATGTTATCTTTATCTAAAAATATATACACTTAGATGTCAAACTTTGATCCAACAATAATTTTAGTTATTGATTCTGAAAGAAAATAATAATGTTTAGTATTCCACAATACCCAAGCCTAGAATTTTGAGAAACCTTAAATCAACTTAAAGATACATTGACTGCTGTGCAATCTACAAAGTTTGCTAAATAGTTTAAAGAACAAAGGTTTTGAGATATTTTACTTTGAGCTGTGTTTGTTCTGATTTCATTATTATATTCCTTACAAAATATTTCATCTTAATGAAAAAAAGACAGTATAAACAAATAACATTGAATGCAATGACCACGAAGTGACTCGAACCCTCAATCTTCTGATCCGAAGTCAGACGCCTTATCCATTAGGCCACGTGGTCAATGTCTGTCCAAAGATTAACGCCTAAAAAAGTATAGTAATATAAAGATTCAAGTAAAAAACATATTTGTTTTGTTTCTTTGAGACAACTGTATTGGATAATCTTACACTCAGATGACAAACTTTAATCCAACAATAATTTCAATTATTAATTCTGAATAAAACTAATATTGTTTAGTATTCTACAATACCCCATTCAAGAAGTTTGAGAAACCTTAAACAAACTGAGAAATATATTTAATGGTTGATGTGCAATCTACAAAGTTTACTGAATAGTTTAAATACCAAAGGGTTAGAGATTCTTCACTTTGAATCATGTTTGATCTGATTTCATTATTAAAATCCAAACATAAGATGTTATCTTTATCTATAAATATATACACCTAGATGAAAACTTTGATCGAACAATAATTTTAGTTATTGATTCTGAAAGAAAATAATAATGTTTAGTATTCCACAATACCCAAGCCTAGAATTTTGAGAAACCTTAAATCAACTTAAAGATACATTGACTGCTGTGCAATCTACAAAGTTTGCTAAATAGTTTAAAGAACAAAGGTTTTGAGATATTTTACTTTGAGCTGTGTTTGTTCTGATTTCATTATTATATTCCTTACAAAATATTTCATCTTAATGAAAAAAATACAGTATAAACAAATAACATTGTATGCAATGACCACGAAGGGACTCGAGCCCTCAATCTTCTGATCTGAAGACAGACGCATTATCCATTAGGCCACATGGTCAACGTCTGTCCAAAGATTAACGCCTAAGAAAGTATAGTAATATAAAGATTCAAGTAAAAAACATATTTGTTTTGTTTCTTTGAGACAACTGTATTGGATAATCTTACACTCAGATGACAAACTTTAATCCAACAATAATTTCAATTATTAATTCTGAATAAAACTAATATTGTTTAGAATTCTACAATACCCCATTCAAGAATTTTGAGAAACCTTAAACAAACTGAGAAATATATTTAATGGTTGATGTGCAATCTACAAAGTTTACTGAATAGTTTAAAGACCAAAGGGTTAGAGATTCTTCACTTTGAATCATGTTTGATCTGATTTCATTATTAAAATCCAAACATAAGATGTTATCTTTATATAAAAATATATACACCTAGATGACAAACTTTGATCCAACAATAATTTTAGTTATTGATTCTGAAAGAAAATAATAATGTTTAGTATTCCACAATATCCAAACGTAGAATTTTGAGAAACCTTAAATCAACTTAAAGATACATTGACTGCTGTGCAATCTACAAAGTTTGCTAGATAGTTTAAAGAACAAAGGTTTTGAGATATTTTACTTTGAGCTGTGTTTGTTCTGATTTCATTATTATATTCCTTACAAAATATTTCATCTTAATGAAAAAAATACAGTATAAACAAATAACATTGAATCCAATGACCACGAAGGGACTCGAATCCTCAATCTTCTGATCCGAAGTCAGATGCCTTATTCATTAGGCAAGGTGGTCACTGTTTGTCAATATATTAATGCCTAAGAAAGTATAGTAACATAAAGATTCAAGTAAAAAACATATTTGTTTTTTTCTTTGAGACAACTGTTTTGGATAATCTTACACTCAGATGACAAACTTTAATCCAACAATAATTTCAATTATTAATTCTGAATAAAACTAATATTGTTTAGTATTCTACAATACCCCATTCAAGAAGTTTGAGAAACCTTAAACAAACTGAGAAATATATTTAATGGTTGATGTGCAATCTACAAAGTTTACTGACTAGTTTAAAGACCAAAGGGTTAGAGATTCTTCACTTTGAATCATGTTTGATCTGATTTCATTATTAAAATCCAAACATAAGATGTTATCTTTATGTAAAAATATATACACCTAGATGACAAACTTTGATCCAACAATAATTTTAGTTATTGATTCTGAAAGAAAATAATGTTTAGTATTCCACAATACCCAAGCCTAGAATTTTGAGAAACCTTAAATCAACTTAAAGATACATTGACTGCTGTGCAATCTACAAAGTTTGCTAAATAGTTTAAAGAACAAAGGTTTTGAGATATTTTACTTTGAGCTATTTTACTTTGAGCTGTGTTTGTTCTGATTTCACTATTATATTCCTTACAAAATATTTAATCTTAAGGAAAAAAATACAGTATAAACAAATAACATTGAATGCAATGACCACGAAGGGACTCGAACCCTCAATCTTCTGATCTGAAGACAGACGCATTATCCATTAGGCCACGTGGTCAATGTCTGTCCAAAGATTAACGCCTAAGAAAGTATAGTAATATAAAGATTCAAGTAAAAAACATATTTGTTTTGTTTCTTTGAGACAACTGTATTGGATAATCTTACACTCAGATGACAAACTTTAATCCAACAATAATTTCAATTATTAATTCTGAATAAAACTAATATTGTTTAGTATTCTACAATACCCCATTCAAGAAGTTTGAGAAACCTTAAACAAACTGAGAAATACATTTAATGTTTGATGTGCCTTCTACAAAGTTTACTGAATAGTTTAAAGACCAAAGGGTTAGAGATTCTTCACTTTGAATCATGTTTGATCTGATTTCATTATTAAAATCCAAACATAAGATGTTATCTTTATCTAAAAATATATACACCTAGATGACAAACTTTGATCCAACAATAATTTTAGTTATTGATTCTGAAAGAAAATAATAATGTTTAGTATTCCACAATACCCAAGCCTAGAATTTTGAGAAACCTTAAATCAACTTAAAGATACATTGACTGCTGTGCAATCTACAAAGTTTGCTTTATAGTTTAAAGAACAAAGGCTTTGAGATATTTAACTTTGAGCTGTGTTTGTTCTGATTTCATTATTATATTCCTTACAAAATATTTCATCTTAATGAAAAAAATACAGTATAAACAAATAACATTGAATCCAATGACCACGAAGGGACTCGAACCATCAATCTTCTGATCCGAAGTCAGACACCTTATCCATTAGGCCACATGGTCAATGTCTATCCAAAGATTAACGCCTAAGAAAGTATAGTAACATAAAGATACAAGTAAAAAACATATTTGTTTTGTTTCTTTGAGACAACTGTTTTGGATAATCTTACACTCAGATGACAAACTTTAATCCATCAATAATTTCAATTATTAATTCTGAATAAAACTAATATTGTTTAGAATTCTACAATACCCCATTCAAGAATTTTGAGAAACCTTAAACAAACTGAGAAATATATTTAATGGTTGATGTGCAATCTACAAAGTTTACTGAATAGTTTAAAGACCAAAGGGTTAGAGATTCTTCACTTTGAATCATGTTTGATCTGATTTCATTATTAAAATCCAAACATAAGATGTTATCTTTATCTAAAAATATATACACCTAGATGACAAACTTTGATCCAACAATAATTTTAGTTATTGATTCTGAAAGAAAATAATAATGTTTAGTATTCCACAATACCCAAGCCTAGAATTTTGAGAAACCTTAAATCAACTTAAAGATACATTGACTGCTGTGCAATCTACAAAGTTTGCTTTATAGTTTAAAGAACAAAGGTTTTGAGATATTTAACTTTGAGCTGTGTTTGTTCTGATTTCATTATTATATTCCTTACAAAATATTTCATCTTAATGAAAAAAATACAGTATAAACAAATAACATTGAATCCAATGACCACGAAGGGACTCGAACCATCAATCTTCTGATCCGAAGTCAGACACCTTATCAATTAGGCCACATGGTCAATGTCTATCCAAAGATTAACGCCTAAGAAAGTATAGTAACATAAAGATACAAGTAAAAAACATATTTGTTTTGTTTCTTTGAGACAACTGTTTTGGATAATCTTACACTCAGATGACAAACTTTAATCCATCAATAATTTCAATTATTAATTCTGAATAAAACTAATATTGTTTAGAATTCTACAATACCCCATTCAAGAATTTTGAGAAACCTTAAACAAACTGAGAAATATATTTAATGGTTGATGTGCAATCTACAAAGTTTACTGAATAGTTTAAAGACCAAAGGGTTAGAGATTCTTCACTTTGAATCATGTTTGATCTGATTTCATTATTAAAATCCAAACATAAGATGTTATCTTTATATAAAAATATATACACCTAGATGACAAACTTTGATCCAACAATAATTTTAGTTATTGATTCTGAAAGAAAATAATAATGTTTAGTATTCCACAATATCCAAACGTAGAATTTTGAGAAACCTTAAATCAACTTAAAGATACATTGACTGCTGTGCAATCTTCAAAGTTTGCTAGATAGTTTAAAGAACAAAGGTTTTGAGATATTTTACTTTGAGCTGTGTTTGTTCTGATTTCATTATTATATTCCTTACAAAATATTTCATCTTAATGAAAAAAATACAGTATAAACAAATAACATTGAATCCAATGACCACGAAGGGACTCGAATCCTCAATCTTCTGATCCGAAGTCAGACGCCTTATTCATTAGGCAAGGTGGTCACTGTTTGTCAATATATTAATGCCTAAGAAAGTATAGTAACATAAAGATTCAAGTAAAAAACATATTTGTTTTTTTATTTAAGACAACTGTTTTGGATAATCTTACACTCAGATGACAAACTTTAATCCAACAATAATTTCAATTATTAATTCTGAATAAAACTAATATTGTTTAGTATTCTACAATACCCCATTCAAGAAGTTTGAGAAACCTTAAACAAACTGAGAAATATATTTAATGGTTGATGTGCAATCTACAAAGTTTACTGAATAGTTTAAAGACCAAAGGGTTAGAGATTCTTCACTTTGAATCATGTTTGATCTGATTTCATTATTAAAATCCAAACATAAGATGTTATCTTTATGTAAAAATATATACACCTAGATGACAAACTTTGATCCAACAATAATTTTAGTTATTGATTCTGAAACAAAATAATAATGTTTAGTATTCCACAATACCCAAGCCTAGAATTTTGAGAAACCTTAAATCAACTTAAAGATACATTGACTGCTGTGCAATCTACAAAGTTTGCTTTATAGTTTAAAGAACAAAGGTTTTGAGATATTTAACTTTGAGCTGTGTTTGTTCTGATTTCATTATTATATTCCTTACAAAATATTTCATCTTAATGAAAAAAATACAGTATAAACAAATAACATTGAATCCAATGACCACGAAGGGACTCGAACCATCAATCTTCTGATCCGAAGTCAGACACCTTATCAATTAGGCCACATGGTCAATGTCTATCCAAAGATTAACGCCTAAGAAAGTATAGTAACATAAAGATACAAGTAAAAAACATATTTGTTTTGTTTCTTTGAGACAACTGTTTTGGATAATCTTACACTCAGATGACAAACTTTAATCCATCAATAATTTCAATTATTAATTCTGAATAAAACTAATATTGTTTAGAATTCTACAATACCCCATTCAAGAATTTTGAGAAACCTTAAACAAACTGAGAAATATATTTAATGGTTGATGTGCAATCTACAAAGTTTACTGAATAGTTTAAAGACCAAAGGGTTAGAGATTCTTCACTTTGAATCATGTTTGATCTGATTTCATTATTAAAATCCAAACATAAGATGTTATCTTTATATAAAAATATATACACCTAGATGACAAACTTTGATCCAACAATAATTTTAGTTATTGATTCTGAAAGAAAATAATAATGTTTAGTATTCCACAATATCCAAACGTAGAATTTTGAGAAACCTTAAATCAACTTAAAGATACATTGACTGCTGTGCAATCTTCAAAGTTTGCTAGATAGTTTAAAGAACAAAGGTTTTGAGATATTTTACTTTGAGCTGTGTTTGTTCTGATTTCATTATTATATTCCTTACAAAATATTTCATCTTAATGAAAAAAATACAGTATAAACAAATAACATTGAATCCAATGACCACGAAGGGACTCGAATCCTCAATCTTCTGATCCGAAGTCAGACGCCTTATTCATTAGGCAAGGTGGTCACTGTTTGTCAATATATTAATGCCTAAGAAAGTATAGTAACATAAAGATTCAAGTAAAAAACATATTTGTTTTTTTATTTGAGACAACTGTTTTGGATAATCTTACACTCAGATGACAAACTTTAATCCAACAATAATTTCAATTATTAATTCTGAATAAAACTAATATTGTTTAGTATTCTACAATACCCCATTCAAGAAGTTTGAGAAACCTTAAACAAACTGAGAAATATATTTAATGGTTGATGTGCAATCTACAAAGTTTACTGAATAGTTTAAAGACCAAAGGGTTAGAGATTCTTCACTTTGAATCATGTTTGATCTGATTTCATTATTAAAATCCAAACATAAGATGTTATCTTTATGTAAAAATATATACACCTAGATGACAAACTTTGATCCAACAATAATTTTAGTTATTGATTCTGAAAGAAAATAATAATGTTTAGTATTCCACAATACCCAAGCCTAGAATTTTGAGAAACCTTAAATCAACTTAAAGATACATTGACTGCTGTGCAATCTACAAAGTTTGCTTTATAGTTTAAAGAACAAAGGCTTTGAGATATTTAACTTTGAGCTGTGTTTGTTCTGATTTCATTATTATATTCCTTACAAAATATTTCATCTTAATGAAAAAAATACAGTATAAACAAATAACATTGAATCCAATGACCACGAAGGGACTCGAACCATCAATCTTCTGATCCGAAGTCAGACACCTTATCCATTAGGCCACATGGTCAATGTCTATCCAAAGATTAACGCCTAAGAAAGTATAGTAACATAAAGATACAAGTAAAAAACATATTTGTTTTGTTTCTTTGAGACAACTGTTTTGGATAATCTTACACTCAGATGACAAACTTTAATCCATCAATAATTTCAATTATTAATTCTGAATAAAACTAATATTGTTTAGTATTCTACAATACCCCATTCAAGAAGTTTGAGAAACCTTAAACAAACTGAGAAATATATTTAATGGTTGATGTGCAATCTACAAAGTTTACTGAATAGTTTAAAGACCAAAGGGTTAGAGATTCTTCACTTTGAATCATGTTTGATCTGATTTCATTATTAAAATCCAAACATAAGATGTTATCTTTATGTAAAAATATATACACCTAGATGACAAACTTTGATCCAACAATAATTTTAGTTATTGATTCTGAAACAAAATAATAATGTTTAGTATTCCACAATACCCAAGCCTAGAATTTTGAGAAACCTTAAATCAACTTAAAGATACATTGACTGCTGTGCAATCTACAAAGTTTGCTAAATAGTTTAAAGAACAAAGGTTTTGAGATATTTTACTTTGAGCTATTTTACTTTGAGCTGTGTTTGTTCTGATTTCACTATTATATTCCTTACAAAATATTTAATCTTAAGGAAAAAAATACAGTATAAACAAATAACATTGAATGCAATGACCACGAAGGGACTCGAACCCTCAATCTTCTGATCTGAAGACAGACGCATTATCCATTAGGCCACGTGGTCAATGTCTGTCCAAAGATTAACGCCTAAGAAAGTATAGTAATATAAAGATTCAAGTAAAAAACATATTTGTTTTGTTTCTTTGAGACAACTGTATTGGATAATCTTACACTCAGATGACAAACTTTAATCCAACAATAATTTCAATTATTAATTCTGAATAAAACTAATATTGTTTAGTATTCTACAATACCCCATTCAAGAAGTTTGAGAAACCTTAAACAAACTGAGAAATACATTTAATGTTTGATGTGCCTTCTACAAAGTTTACTGAATAGTTTAAAGACCAAAAGGTTAGAGATTCTTCACTTTGAATCATGTTTTATCTGATTTCATTATTATAATCCAAACATAAGATGTTATCTTTATCTAAAAACATATACACTTAGATGTCAAACTTTGATCCAACAATAATTTTAGTTATTGATTCTGAAAGAAAATAATAATGTTTAGTATTCCACAATACCCAAGCCTAGAATTTTGAGAAACCTTAAATCAACTTAAAGATACATTGACTGCTGTGCAATCTACAAAGTTTGCTTTATAGTTTAAAGAACAAAGGTTTTGAGATATTTAACTTTGAGCTGTGTTTGTTCTGATTTCATTATTATATTCCTTACAAAATATTTCATCTTAATGAAAAAAATACAGTATAAACAAATAACATTGAATCCAATGACCACGAAGGGACTCGAACTATCAATCTTCTGATCCGAAGTCAGACACCTTATCCATTAGGCCACATGGTCAATGTCTATCCAAAGATTAACGCCTAAGAAAGTATAGTAACATAAAGATACAAGTAAAAAACATATTTGTTTTGTTTCTTTGAGACAACTGTTTTGGATAATCTTACACTCAGATGACAAACTTTAATCCATCAATAATTTCAATTATTAATTCTGAATAAAACTAATATTGTTTAGAATTCTACAATACCCCATTCAAGAATTTTGAGAAACCTTAAACAAACTGAGAAATATATTTAATGGTTGATGTGCAATCTACAAAGTTTACTGAATAGTTTAAAGACCAAAGGGTTAGAGATTCTTCACTTTGAATCATGTTTGATCTGATTTCATTATTAAAATCCAAACATAAGATGTTATCTTTATATAAAAATATATACACCTAGATGACAAACTTTGATCCAACAATAATTTTAGTTATTGATTCTGAAAGAAAATAATAATGTTTAGTATTCCACAATATCCAAACGTAGAATTTTGAGAAACCTTAAATCAACTTAAAGATACATTGACTGCTGTGCAATCTACAAAGTTTGCTAGATAGTTTAAAGAACAAAGGTTTTGAGATATTTTACTTTGAGCTGTGTTTGTTCTGATTTTATTATTATATTCCTTACAAAATATTTCATCTTAATGAAAAAAATACAGTATAAACAAATAACATTGAATCCAATGACCACGAAGGGACTCGAATCCTCAATCTTCTGATCCGAAGTCAGATGCCTTATTCATTAGGCAAGGTGGTCACTGTTTGTCAATATATTAATGCCTAAGAAAGTATAGTAACATAAAGATTCAAGTAAAAAACATATTTGTTTTTTTCTTTGAGACAACTGTTTTGGATAATCTTACACTCAGATGACAAACTTTAATCCAACAATAATTTCAATTATTAATTCTGAATAAAACTAATATTGTTTAGTATTCTACAATACCCCATTCAAGAAGTTTGAGAAACCTTAAACAAACTGAGAAATATATTTAATGGTTGATGTGCAATCTACAAAGTTTACTGACTAGTTTAAAGACCAAAGGGTTAGAGATTCTTCACTTTGAATCATGTTTGATCTGATTTCATTATTAAAATCCAAACATAAGATGTTATCTTTATGTAAAAATATATACACCTAGATGACAAACTTTGATCCAACAATAATTTTAGTTATTGATTCTGAAAGAAAATAATAATGTTTAGTATTCCACAATACCCAAGCCTAGAATTTTGAGAAACCTTAAATCAACTTAAAGATACATTGACTGCTGTGCAATCTACAAAGTTTGCTAAATAGTTTAAAGAACAAAGGTTTTGAGATATTTTACTTTGAGCTATTTTACTTTGAGCTGTGTTTGTTCTGATTTCATTATTATATTCCTTACAAAATATTTCATCTTAAGGAAAAAAATACAGTATAAACAAATAACATTGAATGCAATGACCACGAAGGAACTCGAACCATCAATCTTCTGAGCCGAAGTCAGACGCCTTATCCATTAGGCAACCTGGTCAATGTCTGTCCAAACATTAACGCCTAAGAAAGTATAGTAACATAAAGATACAAATAAAAAACATATTTGTTTTGTTTCTTTGAGACAACTGTTTTGGATAATCTTACACTCAGATGACAAACTTTAATCCAACAATAATTTCAATTATTAATTCTGAATAAACTAATATTGTTTAGTATTTTACAATACCCCATTCAAGAAGTTTGAGAAACCTTAAACAAACTGAGAAATATATTTAATGGTTGATGTGCAATCTACAAAGTTTACTGAATAGTTTAAAGACCAAAGGGTTAGAGATTCTTCACTTTGAATCATGTTTGATCTGATTTCATTATTAAAATCCAAACATAAGATGTTATCTTTATCTAAAAATATATACACCTAGATGACAAACTTTGATCCAACAATAATTTTAGTTATTGATTCTGAAAGAAAATAATAATGTTTAGTATTCCACAATACCCAAGCCTAGAATTTTGAGAAACCTTAAATCAACTTAAAGATACATTGACTGCTGTGCAATCTACAAAGTTTGCTTTATAGTTTAAAGAACAAAGGTTTTGAGATATTTAACTTTGAACTGTGTTTGTTCTGATTTCATTATTATATTCCTTACAAAATATTTCATCTTAATGAAAAAAATACAGTATAAACAAATAACATTGAATCCAATGACCACGAAGGGACTCGAACCATCAATCTTCTGATCCGAAGTCAGACACCTTATCAATTAGGCCACATGGTCAATGTCTATCCAAAGATTAACGCCTAAGAAAGTATAGTAACATAAAGATACAAGTAAAAAACATATTTGTTTTGTTTCTTTGAGACAACTGTTTTGGATAATCTTACACTCAGATGACAAACTTTAATCCATCAATAATTTCAATTATTAATTCTGAATAAAACTAATATTGTTTAGAATTCTACAATACCCCATTCAAGAATTTTGAGAAACCTTAAACAAACTGAGAAATATATTTAATGGTTGATGTGCAATCTACAAAGTTTACTGAATAGTTTAAAGACCAAAGGGTTAGAGATTCTTCACTTTGAATCATGTTTGATCTGATTTCATTATTAAAATCCAAACATAAGATGTTATCTTTATATAAAAATATATACACCTAGATGACAAACTTTGATCCAACAATAATTTTAGTTATTGATTCTGAAAGAAAATAATAATGTTTAGTATTCCACAATATCCAAACGTAGAATTTTGAGAAACCTTAAATCAACTTAAAGATACATTGACTGCTGTGCAATCTTCAAAGTTTGCTAGATAGTTTAAAGAACAAAGGTTTTGAGATATTTTACTTTGAGCTGTGTTTGTTCTGATTTCATTATTATATTCCTTACAAAATATTTCATCTTAATGAAAAAAATACAGTATAAACAAATAACATTGAATCCAATGACCACGAAGGGACTCGAATCCTCAATCTTCTGATCCGAAGTCAGACGCCTTATTCATTAGGCAAGGTGGTCACTGTTTGTCAATATATTAATGCCTAAGAAAGTATAGTAACATAAAGATTCAAGTAAAAAACATATTTGTTTTTTTATTTGAGACAACTGTTTTGGATAATCTTACACTCAGATGACAAACTTTAATCCAACAATAATTTCAATTATTAATTCTGAATAAAACTAATATTGTTTAGTATTCTACAATACCCCATTCAAGAAGTTTGAGAAACCTTAAACAAACTGAGAAATATATTTAATGGTTGATGTGCAATCTACAAAGTTTACTGAATAGTTTAAAGACCAAAGGGTTAGAGATTCTTCACTTTGAATCATGTTTGATCTGATTTCATTATTAAAATCCAAACATAAGATGTTATCTTTATGTAAAAATATATACACCTAGATGACAAACTTTAATCCAACAATAATTTTAGTTATTGATTCTGAAAGAAAATAATAATGTTTAGTATTCCACAATACCCAAGCCTAGAATTTTGAGAAACCTTAAATCAACTTAAAGATACATTGACTGCTGTGCAATCTACAAAGTTTGCTAAATAGTTTAAAGAACAAAGGTTTTGAGATATTTTACTTTGAGCTATTTTACTTTGAGCTGTGTTTGTTCTGATTTCATTATTATATTCCTTACAAAATATTTAATCTTAAGGAAAAAAATACAGTATAAACAAATAACATTGAATGCAATGACCACGAAGGGACTCGAACCCTCAATCTTCTGATCTGAAGACAGACGCATTATCCATTAGGCCACGTGGTCAATGTCTGTCCAAAGATTAACGCCTAAGAAAGTATAGTAATATAAAGATTCAAGTAAAAAACATATTTGTTTTGTTTCTTTGAGACAACTGTATTGGATAATCTTACACTCAGATGACAAACTTTAATCCAACAATAATTTCAATTATTAATTCTGAATAAAACTAATATTGTTTAGTATTCTACAATACCCCATTCAAGAAGTTTGAGAAACCTTAATCAAACTGAGAAATCCATTTAATGGTTGATGTGCCTTCTACAAAGTTTACTGAATAGTTTAAAGACCAAAAGGTTAGAGATTCTTCACTTTGAATCATGTTTTATCTGATTTCATTATTATAATCCAAACATAAGATGTTATCTTTATCTAAAAATATATACACTTAGATGTCAAACTTTGATCCAACAATAATTTTAGTTATTGATTCTGAAAGAAAATAATAATGTTTAGTATTCCACAATACCCAAGCCTAGAATTTTGAGAAACCTTAAATCAACTTAAAGATACATTGACTGCTGTGCAATCTACAAAGTTTGCTAAATAGTTTAAAGAACAAAGGTTTTGAGATATTTTACTTTGAGCTGTGTTTGTTCTGATTTCATTATTATATTCCTTACAAAATATTTCATCTTAATGAAAAAAAGACAGTATAAACAAATAACATTGAATGCAATGACCACGAAGTGACTCGAACCCTCAATCTTCTGATCCGAAGTCAGACGCCTTATCCATTAGGCCACGTGGTCAATGTCTGTCCAAAGATTAACGCCTAAAAAAGTATAGTAATATAAAGATTCAAGTAAAAAACATATTTGTTTTGTTTCTTTGAGACAACTGTATTGGATAATCTTACACTCAGATGACAAACTTTAATCCAACAATAATTTCAATTATTAATTCTGAATAAAACTAATATTGTTTAGTATTCTACAATACCCCATTCAAGAAGTTTGAGAAACCTTAAACAAACTGAGAAATATATTTAATGGTTGATGTGCAATCTACAAAGTTTACTGAATAGTTTAAAGACCAAAGGGTTAGAGATTCTTCACTTTGAATCATGTTTGATCTGATTTCATTATTAAAATCCAAACATAAGATGTTATCTTTATCTATAAATATATACACCTAGATGAAAACTTTGATCCAACAATAATTTTAGTTATTGATTCTGAAAGAAAATAATAATGTTTAGTATTCCACAATACCCAAGCCTAGAATTTTGAGAAACCTTAAATCAACTTAAAGATACATTGACTGCTGTGCAATCTACAAAGTTTGCTAAATAGTTTAAAGAACAAAGGTTTTGAGATATTTTACTTTGAGCTGTGTTTGTTCTGATTTCATTATTATATTCCTTACAAAATATTTCATCTTAATGAAAAAAATACAGTATAAACAAATAACATTGTATGCAATGACCACGAAGGGACTCGAGCCCTCAATCTTCTGATCTGAAGACAGACGCATTATCCATTAGGCCACATGGTCAATGTCTGTCCAAAGATTAACGCCTAAGAAAGTATAGTAATATAAAGATTCAAGTAAAAAACATATTTGTTTTGTTTCTTTGAGACAACTGTATTGGATAATCTTACACTCAGATGACAAACTTTAATCCAACAATAATTTCAATTATTAATTCTGAATAAAACTAATATTGTTTAGTATTCTACAATTTTCCATTCAAGAAGTTTGAGAAACCTTAAACAAACTGAGAAATACATTTAATGTTTGATGTGCCTTCTACAAAGTTTACTGAATAGTTTAAAGACCAAAAGGTTAGAGATTCTTCACTTTGAATCATGTTTTATCTGATTTCATTATTATAATCCAAACATAAGATGTTATCTTTATCTAAAAATATATACACTTAGATGTCAAACTTTGATCCAACAATAATTTTAGTTATTGATTCTGAAAGAAAATAATAATGTTTAGTATTCCACAATACCCAAGCCTAGAATTTTGAGAAACCTTAAATCAACTTAAAGATACATTGACTGCTGTGCAATCTACAAAGTTTGCTTTATAGTTTAAAGAACAAAGGTTTTGAGATATTTAACTTTGAGCTGTGTTTGTTCTGATTTCATTATTATATTCCTTACAAAATATTTCATCTTAATGAAAAAAATACAGTATAAACAAATAACATTGAATCCAATGACCACGAAGGGACTCGAACCATCAATCTTCTGATCCGAAGTCAGACACCTTATCCATTAGGCCACATGGTCAATGTCTATCCAAAGATTAACGCCTAAGAAAGTATAGTAACATAAAGATACAAGTAAAAAACATATTTGTTTTGTTTCTTTGAGACAACTGTTTTGGATAATCTTACACTCAGATGACAAACTTTAATCCATCAATAATTTAAATTATTAATTCTGAATAAAACTAATATTGTTTAGAATTCTACAATACCCCATTCAAGAATTTTGAGAAACCTTAAACAAACTGAGAAATATATTTAATGGTTGATGTGCAATCTACAAAGTTTACTGAATAGTTTAAAGACCAAAGGGTTAGAGATTCTTCACTTTGAATCATGTTTGATCTGATTTCATTATTAAAATCCAAACATAAGATGTTATCTTTATATAAAAATATATACACCTAGATGACAAACTTTGATCCAACAATAATTTTAGTTATTGATTCTGAAAGAAAATAATAATGTTTAGTATTCCACAATATCCAAACGTAGAATTTTGAGAAACCTTAAATCAACTTAAAGATACATTGACTGCTGTGCAATCTACAAAGTTTGCTAGATAGTTTAAAGAACAAAGGTTTTGAGATATTTTACTTTGAGCTGTGTTTGTTCTGATTTCATTATTATATTCCTTACAAAATATTTCATCTTAATGAAAAAAATACAGTATAAACAAATAACATTGAATCCAATGACCACGAAGGGACTCGAATCCTCAATCTTCTGATCCGAAGTCAGATGCCTTATTCATTAGGCAAGGTGGTCACTGTTTGTCAATATATTAATGCCTAAGAAAGTATAGTAACATAAAGATTCAAGTAAAAAACATATTTGTTTTTTTCTTTGAGACAACTGTTTTGGATAATCTTACACTCAGATGACAAACTTTAATCCAACAATAATTTCAATTATTAATTCTGAATAAAACTAATATTGTTTAGTATTCTACAATACCCCATTCAAGAAGTTTGAGAAACCTTAAACAAACTGAGAAATATATTTAATGGTTGATGTGCAATCTACAAAGTTTACTGACTAGTTTAAAGACCAAAGGGTTAGAGATTCTTCACTTTGAATCATGTTTTTTTTCATTAAGATTAAATCCAAACATAAGATGTTATCTTTATGTAAAAATATATACACCTAGATGACAAACTTTGATCCAACAATAATTTTAGTTATTGATTCTGAAAGAAAATAATAATGTTTAGTATTCCACAATACCCAAGCCTAGAATTTTGAGAAACCTTAAATCAACTTAAAGATACATTGACTGCTGTGCAATCTACAAAGTTTGCTAAATAGTTTAAAGAACAAAGGTTTTGAGATATTTTACTTTGAGCTATTTTACTTTGAGCTGTGTTTGTTCTGATTTCATTATTATATTCCTTACAAAATATTTCATCTTAAGGAAAAAAATACAGTATAAACAAATAACATTGAATGCAATGACCACGAAGGAACTCGAACCATCAATCTTCTGAGCCGAAGTCAGACGCCTTATCCATTAGGCAACCTGGTCAATGTCTGTCCAAAGATTAACGCCTAAGAAAGTATAGTAACATAAAGATACAAATAAAAAACATATTTGTTTTGTTTCTTTGAGACAACTGTTTTGGATAATCTTACACTCAGATGACAAACTTTAATCCAACAATAATTTCAATTATTAATTCTGAATAAACTAATATTGTTTAGTATTTTACAATACCCCATTCAAGAAGTTTGAGAAACCTTAAACAAACTGAGAAATATATTTAATGGTTGATGTGCAATCTACAAAGTTTACTGAATAGTTTAAAGACCAAAGGGTTAGAGATTCTTCACTTTGAATCATGTTTGATCTGATTTCATTATTAAAATCCAAACATAAGATGTTATCTTTATCTAAAAATATATACACCTAGATGACAAACTTTGATCCAACAATAATTTTAGTTATTGATTTTGAAAGAAAATAATGTTTAGTATTCCACAATACCCAAGCCTAGAATTTTGAGAAACCTTAAATCAACATAAAGACACATTGACTGCTGTGCAATCTACAAAGTTTGCTAAATAGTTTAAAGAACAAAGGTTTTGAGATATTTTACTTTGAGCTGTGTTTGTTCTGATTTCATTATTATATTCCTTACAAAATATTTCATCTTAATGAAAAAAATATAGTATAAACAAATAACATTGAATGCAATGACCACGAAGGGACTTGAACCCTCAATCTTCTGATCCGAAGTCAGACGCCTTATCCATTAGGCCACGTGGTCAATGTCTGTCCAAAGATTAACGCCTAAAAAAGTATAGTAATAAAAAGATTCAAGTAAAAAACATATTTGTTTTGTTTCTTTGAGACAACTGTATTGGATAATCTTACACTCAGATGACAAACTTTAATCCAACAATAATTTCAATTATTAATTCTGAATAAAACTAATATTGTTTAGTATTCTACAATACCCCATTCAAGAAGTTTGAGAAACCTTAAACAAACAGAAATACATTTAATGGTTGATGTGCCTTCTACAAAGTTTACTGAATAGTTTAAAGACCAAAAGGTTAGAGATTCTTTAGTTTGAATCATGTTTGATCTGATTTCATTATTATAATCCAAACATAAGATGTTATCTTTATGTAAAAATATATACACCTAGATGACAAACTTTAATCCAACAATAATTTTAGTTATTGATTCTGAAAGAAAATAATAATGTTTAGTATTCCACAATACCCAAGCCTAGAATTTTGAGAAACCTTAAATCAACTTAAAGATACATTGACTGCTGTGCAATCTACAAAGTTTGCTAAATAGTTTAAAGAACAAAGGTTTTCAGATATTTTACTTTGAGCTGTGTTTGTTCTAATTTCATTATTATATTCCTTACAAAATATTTAATCTTAATGAAAAAAAATACAGTATAAACAAATAACATTGAATGCAATGACCACGAAGGGACTCGAACCCTCAATCTTCTGATGCAAAGTCAGACACCTTATCCATTAGGCCACGTGGTCACTGTTTGTCAATATATTAATGCCTAAGAAAGTATAGTAACATAAAGATTCAAGTAAAAAACATATTTGTTTTTTTCTTTGAGACAACTGTTTTGGATAATCTTACACTCAGATGACAAACTTTAATCCAACAATAATTTTAATTATTAATTCTGAATAAAACTAATATTGTTTAGTATTCTACAATACCCCATTCAAGAAGTTTGAGAAACCTTAAACAAACTGAGAAATATATTTAATGGTTGATGTGCAATCTACAAAGTTTACTGAATAGTTTAAAGACCAAAGGGTTAGAGATTCTTCACTTTGAATCATGTTTGATCTGATTTCATTATTAAAATCCAAACATAAGATGTTATCTTTATATAAAAATATATACACCTAGATGACAAACTTTGATCCAACAATAATTTTAGTTATTGATTCTGAAAGAAAATAATAATGTTTAGTATTCCACAATATCCAAACGTAGAATTTTGAGAAACCTTAAATCAACTTAAAGATACATTGACTGCTGTGCAATCTACAAAGTTTGCTAGATAGTTTAAAGAACAAAG
The DNA here is from genome assembly GCF_028390025.1 of Pseudophryne corroboree. Classification (NCBI taxonomy): domain Eukaryota; kingdom Metazoa; phylum Chordata; class Amphibia; order Anura; family Myobatrachidae; genus Pseudophryne; species Pseudophryne corroboree. The sequence continues at coordinate 376,232,324 of NC_086451.1, forward strand.
GTTTTGAGATATTTTACTTTGAGCTGTGTTTGTTCTGATTTCATTATTATATTCCTTACAAAATATTTCATCTTAATGAAAAAAATACAGTATAAACAAATAACATTGAATCCAATGACCACGAAGGGACTCGAATCCTCAATCTTCTGATCCGAAGTCAGACGCCTTATTCATTAGGCAAGGTGGTCACTGTTTGTCAATATATTAATGCCTAAGAAAGTATAGTAACATAAAGATTCAAGTAAAAAACATATTTGTTTTTTTCTTTGAGACAACTGTTTTGGATAATCTTACACTCAGATGACAAACTTTAATCCAACAATAATTTCAATTATTAATTCTGAATAAAACTAATATTGTTTAGTATTCTACAATACCCCATTCAAGAAGTTTGAGAAACCTTAAACAAACTGAGAAATATATTTAATGGTTGATGTGCAATCTACAAAGTTTACTGAATAGTTTAAAGACCAAAGGGTTAGAGATTCTTCACTTTGAATCATGTTTGATCTGATTTCATTATTAAAATCCAAACATAAGATGTTATCTTTATGTAAAAATATATACACCTAGATGACAAACTTTGATCCAACAATAATTTTAGTTATTGATTCTGAAAGAAAATAATAATGTTTAGTATTCCACAATACCCAAGCCTAGAATTTTGAGAAACCTTAAATCAACTTAAAGATACATTGACTGCTGTGCAATCTACAAAGTTTGCTAAATAGTTTAAAGAACAAAGGTTTTGAGATATTTTACTTTGAGCTATTTTACTTTGAGCTGTGTTTGTTCTGATTTCATTATTATATTCCTTACAAAATATTTCATTTTAAGGAAAAAAATACAGTATAAACAAATAACATTGAATGCAATGACCACGAAGGAACTCGAACCATCAATCTTCTGAGCCGAAGTCAGACGCCTTATCCATTAGGCAACCTGGTCAATGTCTGTCCAAAGATTAACGCCTAAGAAAGTATAGTAACATAAAGATACAAATAAAAAACATATTTGTTTTGTTTCTTTGAGACAACTGTTTTGGATAATCTTACACTCAGATGACAAACTTTAATCCAACAATAATTTCAATTATTAATTCTGAATAAAACTAATATTGTTTAGTATTCTACAATACCCCATTCAAGAAGTTTGAGAAACCTTAAACAAACTGAGAAATATATTTAATGGTTGATGTGCAATCTACAAAGTTTACTGAATAGTTTAAAGACCAAAGGGTTAGAGATTCTTTAGTTTGAATCATGTTTGATCTGATTTCATTATTATAATCCAAACATAAGATGTTATCTTTATGTAAAAATATATACACCTAGATGACAAACTTTAATCCAACAATAATTTTAGTTATTGATTCTGAAAGAAAATAATAATGTTTAGTATTCCACAATACTCAAGCCTAGAATTTTGAGAAACCTTAAATCAACTTAAAGATACATTGACTGCTGTGCAATCTACAAAGTTTGCTAAATAGTTTAAAGAACAAAGGTTTTCAGATATTTTACTTTGAGCTGTGTTTGTTCTAATTTCATTATTATATTCCTTACAAAATATTTAATCTTAATGAAAAAAAATACAGTATAAACAAATAACATTGAATGCAATGACCACGAAGGGACTCAAACCCTCAATCTTCTGATGCAAAGTCAGACACCTTATCCATTAGGCCACGTGGTCACTGTTTGTCAATATATTAATGCCTAAGAAAGTATAGTAACATAAAGATTCAAGTAAAAAACATATTTGTTTTTTTCTTTGAGACAACTGTTTTGGATAATCTTACACTCAGATGACAAACTTTAATCCAACAATAATTTTAATTATTAATTCTGAATAAAACTAATATTGTTTAGTATTCTACAATACCCCATTCAAGAAGTTTGAGAAACCTAAAACAAACTGAGAAATATATTTAATGGTTGATGTGCAATCTACAAAGTTTACTGAATAGTTTAAAGACCAAAGGGTTAGAGATTATTCACTTTGAATCATGTTTGATCTGATTTCATTATTAAAATCCAAACATAAGATGTTATCTTTATATAAAAATATATACACCTAGATGACAAACTTTGATCCAACAATAATTTTAGTTATTGATTCTGAAAGAATATAATAATGTTTAGTATTCCACAATACCCAAGCCTAGAATTTTGAGAAATCTTAAATCAACTTAAAGATACATTGACTGCTGTGCAATCTACAAAGTTTGCTAAATAGTTTAAAGAACAAAGGTTTTCAGATTTTTTACTTTGAGCTGTGTTTGTTCTGATTTCATTATTATATTCCTTACAAAATATTTCATCTTAATGAAAAAAATACAGTATAAACAAACAACACTGAATCCAATGACCACGAAGGGACTCGAACCCTCAATCTTCTGATCCAAAGTCAGATGCCTTATCCATTAGGCCACGTGGTCACCGTGTGTCCAAAGATTAACACCTAAGAAAGTATAGTAATATAAAGATTCAAGTAAAAAACATTTGTTTTGTTTCTTTGAGACAACTGTTTTGGATAATCTTACACTCAGATGACAAACTTTAATCCAACAATAATTTCAATTATTAATTCTGAATAAAACTAATATTGTTTAGTATTCTACAATACCCCATTCAAGAAGTTTGAGAAACCTAAAACAAACTGAGAAATATATTTAATGGTTGATGTGCAATCTACAAAGTTTACTGAATAGTTTAAAGACCAAAGGGTTAGAGATTCTTCACTTTGAATCATGTTTGATCTGATTTCATTATTAAAATCCCAACATAAGATGTTATCTTTATGTAAAAATATATACACCTAGATGACAAACTTTGATCCAACAATAATTTTAGTTATTGATTCTGAAAGAATATAATGTTTAGTATTCCACAATACCCAAGCCTAGAATTTTGAGAAATCTTAAATCAACTTAAAGATACATTGACTGCTGTGCAATCTACAAAGTTTGCTAAATAGTTTAAAGAACAAAGGTTTTGAGATATTTTACTTTGAGCTGTGTTTGTTCTGATTTCATTATTATATTCCTTACAAAATATTTCATCTTAAAGAAAAAAATACAGTATAAACAAATAACATTGAATCCAATGACCACGAAGGGACTCGAACCCTCAATCTTCTGATCCGAAGTCAGACGCCTTATCCATTAGGCCACGTGGTCACTCTTTGTCAATATATCAATGCCTAAGATAGTATAGTAACATAAAGATTCAAGTAAAAAACATATTTGTTTTTTTCTTTGAGACAACTGTTTTGGATAATCTTACACTCAGATGACAAACTTTAATGCAACAATAATTTCAATTATTAATTCTGAATAAAACTAATATTGTTTAGTATTCTACAATACCCCATTCAAGAAGTTTTAGAAACCTTAAACAAACTGAGAAATATATTTAATGGTTGATGTGCAATCTACAAAGTTTACTGAATAGTTTAAAGACCAAAGGGTTAGAGATTCTTCACTTTGAATCATGTTTGATCTGATTTCATTATTAAAATCCAAACATAAGATGTTATCTTTATGTAAAAATATATACACCTAGATGACAAACTTTGATCCAACAATAATTTTAGTTATTGATTCTGAAAGAAAATAATAATGTTTAGTATTCCACAATACCCAAGCCTAGAATTTTGAGAAACCTAAAATCAACTTAAAGATACATTGACTGCTGTGCAATCTACAAAGTTTGCTAAATAGTTTAAAGAACAAAGGTTTTGAGATATTTTACTTTGAGCTGTGTTTGTTCTGATTTCATTATTATATTCCTTACAAAATATTTCATCTTAATGAAAAAAATACAGTATAAACAAATAACATTGAATCCAATGACCACGAAGGGACTCAAACCCTCAATCTTCTGATCCGAAGTCAGACGCCTTATCCATTAGGCCACGTGGTCACTCTTTGTCAATATATCAATGCCTAAGATAGTATAGTAACATAAAGATTCAAGTAAAAAACATATTTGTTTTTTTCTTTGAGACAACTGTTTTGGATAATCTTACATTCAGATGACAAACTTTAATGCAACAATAATTTCAATTATTAATTCTGAATAAAACTAATATTGTTTAGTATTCTACAATACCCCATTCAAGAAGTTTGAGAAACCTTAAACAAACTGAGAAATATATTTAATGGTTGATGTGCAATCTACAAAGTTTACTGAATAGTTTAAAGACCAAAGGGTTAGAGATTCTTCACTTTGAATCATGTTTGATCTGATTTCATTATTAAAATCCAAACATAAGATGTTATCTTTATGTAAAAATATATACACCTAGATGACAAACTTTGATCCAACAATAATGTTAGTTATTGATTCTGAAAGAAAATAATAATGTTTAGTATTCCACAATACCCAAGCCTAGAATTTTGAGAAACCTTAAATCAACTTATAGATATATTGACTGCTGTGCAATCTACAAAGTTTGCTAAATAGTTTAAAGAACAAAGGTTTTGAGATATTTAACTTTGAGCTGTGTTTGTTCTGATTTCATTATTATATTCCTTACAAAATATTTCATCTTAATGAAAAAACACAGTATAAACAAATAACATTGAATGCAATGACAACGAAGGGACTCGAACCCTCAATCTTCTGATCCGAAGTCAGACGCCTTATCCATTAGGCCACGTGGTCAATGTCTGTCCAAAGATTAACGCCTAAGAAAGTATAGTAATATAAAGATTCATGTAAAAAACATATTTGTTTTGTTTCTTTGAGACAACTGTTTTGGATAATCTTACACTCAGATGACAAACTTTGATCCAACAACAATTTTAGTTATTGATTCTGAAAGAAAATAATAATGTTTAGTATTCCACAATACCCAAACCTAGAATTTTGAGAAACCTTAAATCAACTTAAAGATACATTGACTGCTGTGCAATCTACAAAGTTTGCTAGATAGTTTAAAGAACAAAGGTTTTGAGATATTTTACTTTGAGCTGTGTTTGTTCTGATTTCATTATTATATTCCTTACAAAATATTTCATCTTAATGAAAAAAATACAGTATAAACAAATAACATTGAATCCAATGACCACGAAGGGACTCGAATCCTCAATCTTCTGATCCGAAGTCAGATGCCTTATTCATTAGGCAAGGTGGTCACTGTTTGTCAATATATTAATGCCTAAGAAAGTATAGTAACATAAAGATTCAAGTAAAAAACATATTTGTTTTTTTCTTTGAGACAACTGTTTTGGATAATCTTACACTCAGATGACAAACTTTAATCCAACAATAATTTCAATAATTAATTCTGAATAAAACTAATATTGTTTAGTATTCTACAATACCCCATTCAAGAAGTTTGAGAAACCTTAAACAAACTGAGAAATATATTTAATGGTTGATGTGCAATCTACAAAGTTTACTGACTAGTTTAAAGACCAAAGGGTTAGAGATTCTTCACTTTGAATCATGTTTGATCTGATTTCATTATTAAAATCCAAACATAAGATGTTATCTTTATGTAAAAATATATACACCTAGATGACAAACTTTGATCCAACAATAATTTTAGTTATTGATTCTGAAAGAAAATAATAATGTTTAGTATTCCACAATACCCAAGCCTAGAATTTTGAGAAACCTTAAATCAACTTAAAGATACATTGACTGCTGTGCAATCTACAAAGTTTGCTAAATAGTTTAAAGAACAAAGGTTTTGAGATATTTTACTTTGAGCTATTTTACTTTGAGCTGTGTTTGTTCTGATTTCATTATTATATTCCTTACAAAATATTTCATCTTAAGGAAAAAAATACAGTATAAACAAATAACATTGAATGCAATGACCACGAAGGAACTCGAACCATCAATCTTCTGAGCCGAAGTCAGACGCCTTATCCATTAGGCAACCTGGTCAATGTCTGTCCAAAGATTAACGCCTAAGAAAGTATAGTAACATAAAGATACAAATAAAAAACATATTTGTTTTGTTTCTTTGAGACAACTGTTTTGGATAATCTTACACTCAGATGACAAACTTTAATCCAACAATAATTTCAATTATTAATTCTGAATAAACTAATATTGTTTAGTATTTTACAATACCCCATTCAAGAAGTTTGAGAAACCTTAAACAAACTGAGAAATATATTTAATGGTTGATGTGCAATCTACAAAGTTTACTGAATAGTTTAAAGACCAAAGGGTTAGAGATTCTTCACTTTGAATCATGTTTGATCTGATTTCATTATTAAAATCCAAACATAAGATGTTATCTTTATCTAAAAATATATACACCTAGATGACAAACTTTGATCCAACAATAATTTTAGTTATTGATTTTGAAAGAAAATAATGTTTAGTATTCCACAATACCCAAGCCTAGAATTTTGAGAAACCTTAAATCAACATAAAGACACATTGACTGCTGTGCAATCTACAAAGTTTGCTAAATAGTTTAAAGAACAAAGGTTTTGAGATATTTTACTTTGAGCTGTGTTTGTTCTGATTTCATTATTATATTCCTTACAAAATATTTCATCTTAATGAAAAAAATATAGTATAAACAAATAACATTGAATGCAATGACCACGAAGGGACTTGAACCCTCAATCTTCTGATCCGAAGTCAGACGCCTTATCCATTAGGCCAAGTGGTCAATGTCTGTCCAAAGATTAACGTCTAAAAAAGTATAGTAATAAAAAGATTCAAGTAAAAAACATATTTGTTTTGTTTCTTTGAGACAACTGTATTGGATAATCTTACACTCAGATGACAAACTTTAATCCAACAATAATTTCAATTATTAATTCTGAATAAAACTAATATTGTTTAGTATTCTACAATACCCCATTCAAGAAGTTTGAGAAACCTTAAACAAACAGAAATACATTTAATGGTTGATGTGCCTTCTACAAAGTTTACTGAATAGTTTAAAGACCAAAAGGTTAGAGATTCTTTAGTTTGAATCATGTTTGATCTGATTTCATTATTATAATCCAAACATAAGATGTTATCTTTATGTAAAAATATATACACCTAGATGACAAACTTTAATCCAACAATAATTTTAGTTATTGATTCTGAAAGAAAATAATAATGTTTAGTATTCCACAATACCCAAGCCTAGAATTTTGAGAAACCTTAAATCAACTTAAAGATACATTGACTGCTGTGCAATCTACAAAGTTTGCTAAATAGTTTAAAGAACAAAGGTTTTCAGATATTTTACTTTGAGCTGTGTTTGTTCTAATTTCATTATTATATTCCTTACAAAATATTTAATCTTAATGAAAAAAAATACAGTATAAACAAATAACATTGAATGCAATGACCACAAAGGGACTCGAACCCTCAATCTTCTGATGCAAAGTCAGACACCTTATCCATTAGGCCACGTGGTCACTGTTTGTCAATATATTAATGCCTAAGAAAGTATAGTAACATAAAGATTCAAGTAAAAAACATATTTGTTTTTTTCTTTGAGACAACTGTTTTGGATAATCTTACACTCAGATGACAAACTTTAATCCAACAATAATTTTAATTATTAATTCTGAATAAAACTAATATTGTTTAGTATTCTACAATACCCCATTCAAGAAGTTTGAGAAACCTTAAACAAACTGAGAAATATATTTAATGGTTGATGTGCAATCTACAAAGTTTACTGAATAGTTTAAAGACCAAAGGGTTAGAGATTCTTCACTTTGAATCATGTTTGATCTGATTTCATTATTAAAATCCAAACATAAGATGTTATCTTTATATAAAAATATATACACCTAGATGACAAACTTTGATCCAACAATAATTTTAGTTATTGATTCTGAAAGAAAATAATAATGTTTAGTATTCCACAATATCCAAACGTAGAATTTTGAGAAACCTTAAATCAACTTAAAGATACATTGACTGCTGTGCAATCTACAAAGTTTGCTAGATAGTTTAAAGAACAAAGGTTTTGAGATATTTTACTTTGAGCTGTGTTTGTTCTGATTTCATTATTATATTCCTTACAAAATATTTCATCTTAATGAAAAAAATACAGTATAAACAAATAACATTGAATCCAATGACCACGAAGGGACTCGAATCCTCAATCTTCTGATCCGAAGTCAGACGCCTTATTCATTAGGCAAGGTGGTCACTGTTTGTCAATATATTAATGCCTAAGAAAGTATAGTAACATAAAGATTCAAGTAAAAAACATATTTGTTTTTTTCTTTGAGACAACTGTTTTGGATAATCTTACACTCAGATGACAAACTTTAATCCAACAATAATTTCAATTATTAATTCTGAATAAAACTAATATTGTTTAGTATTCTACAATACCCCATTCAAGAAGTTTGAGAAACCTTAAACAAACTGAGAAATATATTTAATGGTTGATGTGCAATCTACAAAGTTTACTGAATAGTTTAAAGACCAAAGGGTTAGAGATTCTTCACTTTGAATCATGTTTGATCTGATTTCATTATTAAAATCCAAACATAAGATGTTATCTTTATGTAAAAATATATACACCTAGATGACAAACTTTGATCCAACAATAATTTTAGTTATTGATTCTGAAAGAAAATAATAATGTTTAGTATTCCACAATACCCAAGCCTAGAATTTTGAGAAACCTTAAATCAACTTAAAGATACATTGACTGCTGTGCAATCTACAAAGTTTGCTAAATAGTTTAAAGAACAAAGGTTTTGAGATATTTTACTTTGAGCTATTTTACTTTGAGCTGTGTTTGTTCTGATTTCATTATTATATTCCTTACAAAATATTTCATCTTAAGGAAAAAAATACAGTATAAACAAATAACATTGAATGCAATGACCACGAAGGAACTCGAACCATCAATCTTCTGAGCCGAAGTCAGACGCCTTATCCATTAGGCAACCTGGTCAATGTCTGTCCAAAGATTAACGCCTAAGAAAGTATAGTAACATAAAGATACAAATAAAAAACATATTTGTTTTGTTTCTTTGAGACAACTGTTTTGGATAATCTTACACTCAGATGACAAACTTTAATCCAACAATAATTTCAATTATTAATTCTGAATAAACTAATATTGTTTAGTATTTTACAATACCCCATTCAAGAAGTTTGAGAAACCTTAAACAAACTGAGAAATATATTTAATGGTTGATGTGCAATCTACAAAGTTTACTGAATAGTTTAAAGACCAAAGGGTTAGAGATTCTTCACTTTGAATCATGTTTGATCTGATTTCATTATTAAAATCCAAACATAAGATGTTATCTTTATCTAAAAATATATACACCTAGATGACAAACTTTGATCCAACAATAATTTTAGTTATTGATTCTGAAAGAAAATAATAATGTTTAGTATTCCACAATACCCAAGCCTAGAATTTTGAGAAACCTTAAATCAACATAAAGATACATTGACTGCTGTGCAATCTACAAAGTTTGCTAAATAGTTTAAAGAACAAAGGTTTTGAGATATTTTACTTTGAGCTGTGTTTGTTCTGATTTCATTATTATATTCCTTACAAAATATTTCATCTTAATGAAAAAAATATAGTATAAACAAATAACATTGAATGCAATGACCACGAAAGGACTTGAACCCTCAATCTTCTGATCCGAAGTCAGACGCCTTATCCATTAGGCCACGTGGTCAATGTCTGTCCAAAGATTAACGCCTAAAAAAGTATAGTAATAAAAAGATTCAAGTAAAAAACATATTTGTTTTGTTTCTTTGAGACAACTGTATTGGATAATCTTACACTCAGATGACAAACTTTAATCCAACAATAATTTCAATTATTAATTCTGAATAAAACTAATATTGTTTAGTATTCTACAATACCCCATTCAAGAAGTTTGAGAAACCTTAAACAAACTGAGAAATATATTTAATGGTTGATGTGCAATCTACAAAGTTTACTGAATAGTTTAAAGACCAAAGGGTTAGAGATTCTTTAGTTTGAATCATGTTTGATCTGATTTCATTATTATAATCCAAACATAAGATGTTATCTTTATGTAAAAATATATACACCTAGATGACAAACTTTAATCCAACAATAATTTTAGTTATTGATTCTGAAAGAAAATAATAATGTTTAGTATTCCACAATACTCAAGCCTAGAATTTTGAGAAACCTTAAATCAACTTAAAGATACATTGACTGCTGTGCAATCTACAAAGTTTGCTAAATAGTTTAAAGAACAAAGGTTTTCAGATATTTTACTTTGAGCTGTGTTTGTTCTAATTTCATTATTATATTCCTTACAAAATATTTAATCTTAATGAAAAAAAATACAGTATAAACAAATAACATTGAATGCAATGACCACGAAGGGACTCAAACCCTCAATCTTCTGATGCAAAGTCAGACACATTATCCATTAGGCCACGTGGTCACTGTTTGTCAATATATTAATGCCTAAGAAAGTATAGTAACATAAAGATTCAAGTAAAAAACATATTTGTTTTTTTCTTTGAGACAACTGTTTTGGATAATCTTACACTCAGATGACAAACTTTAATCCAACAATAATTTTAATTATTAATTCTGAATAAAACTAATATTGTTTAGTATTCTACAATACCCCATTCAAGAAGTTTGAGAAACCTTAAACAAACTGAGAAATATATTTAATGGTTGATGTGCAATCTACAAAGTTTACTGAATAGTTTAAAGACCAAAGGGTTAGAGATTATTCACTTTGAATCATGTTTGATCTGATTTCATTATTAAAATCCAAACATAAGATGTTATCTTTATATAAAAATATATACACCTAGATGACAAACTTTGATCCAACAATAATTTTAGTTATTGATTCTGAAAGAATATAATAATGTTTAGTATTCCACAATACCCAAGCCTAGAATTTTGAGAAATCTTAAATCAACTTAAAGATACATTGACTGCTGTGCAATCTACAAAGTTTGCTAAATAGTTTAAAGAACAAAGGTTTTCAGATTTTTTACTTTGAGCTGTGTTTGTTCTGATTTCATTATTATATTCCTTACAAAATATTTCATCTTAATGAAAAAAATACAGTATAAACAAACAACACTGAATCCAATGACCACGAAGGGACTCGAACCCTCAATCTTCTGATCCGAAGTCAGACGCCTTATCCATTAGGCCACGTGGTCACTCTTTGTCAATATATCAATGCCTAAGATAGTATAGTAACATAAAGATTCAAGTAAAAAACATATTTGTTTTTTTCTTTGAGACAACTGTTTTGGATAATCTTACACTCAGATGACAAACTTTAATGCAACAATAATTTCAATTATTAATTCTGAATAAAACTAATATTGTTTAGTATTCTACAATACCCCATTCAAGAAGTTTTAGAAACCTTAAACAAACTGAGAAATATATTTAATGGTTGATGTGCAATCTACAAAGTTTACTGAATAGTTTAAAGACCAAAGGGTTAGAGATTCTTCACTTTGAATCATGTTTGATCTGATTTCATTATTAAAATCCAAACATAAGATGTTATCTTTATGTAAAAATATATACACCTAGATGACAAACTTTGATCCAACAATAATTTTAGTTATTGATTCTGAAAGAAAATAATAATGTTTAGTATTCCACAATACCCAAGCCTAGAATTTTGAGAAACCTAAAATCAACTTAAAGATACATTGACTGCTGTGCAATCTACAAAGTTTGCTAAATAGTTTAAAGAACAAAGGTTTTGAGATATTTTACTTTGAGCTGTGTTTGTTCTGATTTCATTATTATATTCCTTACAAAATATTTCATCTTAATGAAAAAAATACAGTATAAACAAATAACATTGAATCCAATGACCACGAAGGGACTCAAACCCTCAATCTTCTGATCCGAAGTCAGACGCCTTATCCATTAGGCCACGTGGTCACTCTTTGTCAATATATCAATGCCTAAGATAGTATAGTAACATAAAGATTCAAGTAAAAAACATATTTGTTTTTTTCTTTGAGACAACTGTTTTGGATAATCTTACATTCAGATGACAAACTTTAATGCAACAATAATTTCAATTATTAATTCTGAATAAAACTAATATTGTTTAGTATTCTACAATACCCCATTCAAGAAGTTTGAGAAACCTTAAACAAACTGAGAAATATATTTAATGGTTGATGTGCAATCTACAAAGTTTACTGAATAGTTTAAAGACCAAAGGGTTAGAGATTCTTCACTTTGAATCATGTTTGATCTGATTTCATTATTAAAATCCAAACATAAGATGTTATCTTTATGTAAAAATATATACACCTAGATGACAAACTTTGATCCAACAATAATGTTAGTTATTGATTCTGAAAGAAAATAATAATGTTTAGTATTCCACAATACCCAAGCCTAGAATTTTGAGAAACCTTAAATCAACTTATAGATATATTGACTGCTGTGCAATCTACAAAGTTTGCTAAATAGTTTAAAGAACAAAGGTTTTGAGATATTTAACTTTGAGCTGTGTTTGTTCTGATTTCATTATTATATTCCTTACAAAATATTTCATCTTAATGAAAAAACACAGTATAAACAAATAACATTGAATGCAATGACAACGAAGGGACTCGAACCCTCAATCTTCTGATCCGAAGTCAAACGCCTTATCCATTAGGCCACGTGGTCAATGTCTGTCCAAAGATTAACGCCTAAGAAAGTATAGTAATATAAAGATTCATGTAAAAAACATATTTGTTTTGTTTCTTTGAGACAACTGTTTTGGATAATCTTACACTCAGATGACAAACTTTGATCCAACAACAATTTTAGTTATTGATTCTGAAAGAAAATAATAATGTTTAGTATTCCACAATACCCAAACCTAGAATTTTGAGAAACCTTAAATCAACTTAAAGATACATTGACTGCTGTGCAATCTACAAAGTTTGCTAGATAGTTTAAAGAACAAAGGTTTTGAGATATTTTACTTTGAGCTGTGTTTGTTCTGATTTCATTATTATATTCCTTACAAAATATTTCATCTTAATGAAAAAAATACAGTATAAACAAATAACATTGAATCCAATGACCACGAAGGGACTCGAATCCTCAATCTTCTGATCCGAAGTCAGATGCCTTATTCATTAGGCAAGGTGGTCACTGTTTGTCAATATATTAATGCCTAAGAAAGTATAGTAACATAAAGATTCAAGTAAAAAACATATTTGTTTTTTTCTTTGAGACAACTGTTTTGGATAATCTTACACTCAGATGACAAACTTTAATCCAACAATAATTTCAATAATTAATTCTGAATAAAACTAATATTGTTTAGTATTCTACAATACCCCATTCAAGAAGTTTGAGAAACCTTAAACAAACTGAGAAATATATTTAATGGTTGATGTGCAATCTACAAAGTTTACTGACTAGTTTAAAGACCAAAGGGTTAGAGATTCTTCACTTTGAATCATGTTTGATCTGATTTCATTATTAAAATCCAAACATAAGATGTTATCTTTATGTAAAAATATATACACCTAGATGACAAACTTTGATCCAACAATAATTTTAGTTATTGATTCTGAAAGAAAATAATAATGTTTAGTATTCCACAATACCCAAGCCTAGAATTTTGAGAAACCTTAAATCAACTTAAAGATACATTGACTGCTGTGCAATCTACAAAGTTTGCTAAATAGTTTAAAGAACAAAGGTTTTGAGATATTTTACTTTGAGCTATTTTACTTTGAGCTGTGTTTGTTCTGATTTCATTATTATATTCCTTACAAAATATTTCATCTTAAGGAAAAAAATACAGTATAAACAAATAACATTGAATGCAATGACCACGAAGGAACTCGAACCATCAATCTTCTGAGCCGAAGTCAGACGCCTTATCCATTAGGCAACCTGGTCAATGTCTGTCCAAAGATTAACGCCTAAGAAAGTATAGTAACATAAAGATACAAATAAAAAACATATTTGTTTTGTTTCTTTGAGACAACTGTTTTGGATAATCTTACACTCAGATGACAAACTTTAATCCAACAATAATTTCAATTATTAATTCTGAATAAACTAATATTGTTTAGTATTTTACAATACCCCATTCAAGAAGTTTGAGAAACCTTAAACAAACTGAGAAATATATTTAATGGTTGATGTGCAATCTACAAAGTTTACTGAATAGTTTAAAGACCAAAGGGTTAGAGATTCTTCACTTTGAATCATGTTTGATCTGATTTCATTATTAAAATCCAAACATAAGATGTTATCTTTATCTAAAAATATATACACCTAGATGACAAACTTTGATCCAACAATAATTTTAGTTATTGATTTTGAAAGAAAATAATGTTTAGTATTCCACAATACCCAAGCCTAGAATTTTGAGAAACCTTAAATCAACATAAAGACACATTGACTGCTGTGCAATCTACAAAGTTTGCTAAATAGTTTAAAGAACAAAGGTTTTGAGATATTTTACTTTGAGCTGTGTTTGTTCTGATTTCATTATTATATTCCTTACAAAATATTTCATCTTAATGAAAAAAATATAGTATAAACAAATAACATTGAATGCAATGACCACGAAGGGACTTGAACCCTCAATCTTCTGATCCGAAGTCAGACGCCTTATCCATTAGGCCAAGTGGTCAATGTCTGTCCAAAGATTAACGTCTAAAAAAGTATAGTAATAAAAAGATTCAAGTAAAAAACATATTTGTTTTGTTTCTTTGAGACAACTGTATTGGATAATCTTACACTCAGATGACAAACTTTAATCCAACAATAATTTCAATTATTAATTCTGAATAAAACTAATATTGTTTAGTATTCTACAATACCCCATTCAAGAAGTTTGAGAAACCTTAAACAAACAGAAATACATTTAATGGTTGATGTGCCTTCTACAAAGTTTACTGAATAGTTTAAAGACCAAAAGGTTAGAGATTCTTTAGTTTGAATCATGTTTGATCTGATTTCATTATTATAATCCAAACATAAGATGTTATCTTTATGTAAAAATATATACACCTAGATGACAAACTTTAATCCAACAATAATTTTAGTTATTGATTCTGAAAGAAAATAATAATGTTTAGTATTCCACAATACCCAAGCCTAGAATTTTGAGAAACCTTAAATCAACTTAAAGATACATTGACTGCTGTGCAATCTACAAAGTTTGCTAAATAGTTTAAAGAACAAAGGTTTTCAGATATTTTACTTTGAGCTGTGTTTGTTCTAATTTCATTATTATATTCCTTACAAAATATTTAATCTTAATGAAAAAAAATACAGTATAAACAAATAACATTGAATGCAATGACCACAAAGGGACTCGAACCCTCAATCTTCTGATGCAAAGTCAGACACCTTATCCATTAGGCCACGTGGTCACTGTTTGTCAATATATTAATGCCTAAGAAAGTATAGTAACATAAAGATTCAAGTAAAAAACATATTTGTTTTTTTCTTTGAGACAACTGTTTTGGATAATCTTACACTCAGATGACAAACTTTAATCCAACAATAATTTTAATTATTAATTCTGAATAAAACTAATATTGTTTAGTATTCTACAATACCCCATTCAAGAAGTTTGAGAAACCTTAAACAAACTGAGAAATATATTTAATGGTTGATGTGCAATCTACAAAGTTTACTGAATAGTTTAAAGACCAAAGGGTTAGAGATTCTTCACTTTGAATCATGTTTGATCTGATTTCATTATTAAAATCCAAACATAAGATGTTATCTTTATATAAAAATATATACACCTAGATGACAAACTTTGATCCAACAATAATTTTAGTTATTGATTCTGAAAGAAAATAATAATGTTTAGTATTCCACAATATCCAAACGTAGAATTTTGAGAAACCTTAAATCAACTTAAAGATACATTGACTGCTGTGCAATCTACAAAGTTTGCTAGATAGTTTAAAGAACAAAGGTTTTGAGATATTTTACTTTGAGCTGTGTTTGTTCTGATTTCATTATTATATTCCTTACAAAATATTTCATCTTAATGAAAAAAATACAGTATAAACAAATAACATTGAATCCAATGACCACGAAGGGACTCGAATCCTCAATCTTCTGATCCGAAGTCAGACGCCTTATTCATTAGGCAAGGTGGTCACTGTTTGTCAATATATTAATGCCTAAGAAAGTATAGTAACATAAAGATTCAAGTAAAAAACATATTTGTTTTTTTCTTTGAGACAACTGTTTTGGATAATCTTACACTCAGATGACAAACTTTAATCCAACAATAATTTCAATTATTAATTCTGAATAAAACTAATATTGTTTAGTATTCTACAATACCCCATTCAAGAAGTTTGAGAAACCTTAAACAAACTGAGAAATATATTTAATGGTTGATGTGCAATCTACAAAGTTTACTGAATAGTTTAAAGACCAAAGGGTTAGAGATTCTTCACTTTGAATCATGTTTGATCTGATTTCATTATTAAAATCCAAACATAAGATGTTATCTTTATGTAAAAATATATACACCTAGATGACAAACTTTGATCCAACAATAATTTTAGTTATTGATTCTGAAAGAAAATAATAATGTTTAGTATTCCACAATACCCAAGCCTAGAATTTTGAGAAACCTTAAATCAACTTAAAGATACATTGACTGCTGTGCAATCTACAAAGTTTGCTAAATAGTTTAAAGAACAAAGGTTTTGAGATATTTTACTTTGAGCTATTTTACTTTGAGCTGTGTTTGTTCTGATTTCATTATTATATTCCTTACAAAATATTTCATCTTAAGGAAAAAAATACAGTATAAACAAATAACATTGAATGCAATGACCACGAAGGAACTCGAACCATCAATCTTCTGAGCCGAAGTCAGACGCCTTATCCATTAGGCAACCTGGTCAATGTCTGTCCAAAGATTAACGCCTAAGAAAGTATAGTAACATAAAGATACAAATAAAAAACATATTTGTTTTGTTTCTTTGAGACAACTGTTTTGGATAATCTTACACTCAGATGACAAACTTTAATCCAACAATAATTTCAATTATTAATTCTGAATAAACTAATATTGTTTAGTATTTTACAATACCCCATTCAAGAAGTTTGAGAAACCTTAAACAAACTGAGAAATATATTTAATGGTTGATGTGCAATCTACAAAGTTTACTGAATAGTTTAAAGACCAAAGGGTTAGAGATTCTTCACTTTGAATCATGTTTGATCTGATTTCATTATTAAAATCCAAACATAAGATGTTATCTTTATCTAAAAATATATACACCTAGATGACAAACTTTGATCCAACAATAATTTTAGTTATTGATTCTGAAAGAAAATAATAATGTTTAGTATTCCACAATACCCAAGCCTAGAATTTTGAGAAACCTTAAATCAACATAAAGATACATTGACTGCTGTGCAATCTACAAAGTTTGCTAAATAGTTTAAAGAACAAAGGTTTTGAGATATTTTACTTTGAGCTGTGTTTGTTCTGATTTCATTATTATATTCCTTACAAAATATTTCATCTTAATGAAAAAAATATAGTATAAACAAATAACATTGAATGCAATGACCACGAAAGGACTTGAACCCTCAATCTTCTGATCCGAAGTCAGACGCCTTATCCATTAGGCCACGTGGTCAATGTCTGTCCAAAGATTAACGCCTAAAAAAGTATAGTAATAAAAAGATTCAAGTAAAAAACATATTTGTTTTGTTTCTTTGAGACAACTGTATTGGATAATCTTACACTCAGATGACAAACTTTAATCCAACAATAATTTCAATTATTAATTCTGAATAAAACTAATATTGTTTAGTATTCTACAATACCCCATTCAAGAAGTTTGAGAAACCTTAAACAAACTGAGAAATATATTTAATGGTTGATGTGCAATCTACAAAGTTTACTGAATAGTTTAAAGACCAAAGGGTTAGAGATTCTTTAGTTTGAATCATGTTTGATCTGATTTCATTATTATAATCCAAACATAAGATGTTATCTTTATGTAAAAATATATACACCTAGATGACAAACTTTAATCCAACAATAATTTTAGTTATTGATTCTGAAAGAAAATAATAATGTTTAGTATTCCACAATACTCAAGCCTAGAATTTTGAGAAACCTTAAATCAACTTAAAGATACATTGACTGCTGTGCAATCTACAAAGTTTGCTAAATAGTTTAAAGAACAAAGGTTTTCAGATATTTTACTTTGAGCTGTGTTTGTTCTAATTTCATTATTATATTCCTTACAAAATATTTAATCTTAATGAAAAAAAATACAGTATAAACAAATAACATTGAATGCAATGACCACGAAGGGACTCAAACCCTCAATCTTCTGATGCAAAGTCAGACACCTTATCCATTAGGCCACGTGGTCACTGTTTGTCAATATATTAATGCCTAAGAAAGTATAGTAACATAAAGATTCAAGTAAAAAACATATTTGTTTTTTTCTTTGAGACAACTGTTTTGGATAATCTTACACTCAGATGACAAACTTTAATCCAACAATAATTTTAATTATTAATTCTGAATAAAACTAATATTGTTTAGTATTCTACAATACCCCATTCAAGAAGTTTGAGAAACCTTAAACAAACTGAGAAATATATTTAATGGTTGATGTGCAATCTACAAAGTTTACTGAATAGTTTAAAGACCAAAGGGTTAGAGATTATTCACTTTGAATCATGTTTGATCTGATTTCATTATTAAAATCCAAACATAAGATGTTATCTTTATATAAAAATATATACACCTAGATGACAAACTTTGATCCAACAATAATTTTAGTTATTGATTCTGAAAGAATATAATAATGTTTAGTATTCCACAATACCCAAGCCTAGAATTTTGAGAAATCTTAAATCAACTTAAAGATACATTGACTGCTGTGCAATCTACAAAGTTTGCTAAATAGTTTAAAGAACAAAGGTTTTCAGATTTTTTACTTTGAGCTGTGTTTGTTCTGATTTCATTATTATATTCCTTACAAAATATTTCATCTTAATGAAAAAAATACAGTATAAACAAACAACACTGAATCCAATGACCACGAAGGGACTCGAACCCTCAATCTTCTGATCCGAAGTCAGACGCCTTATCCATTAGGCCACGTGGTCACTCTTTGTCAATATATCAATGCCTAAGATAGTATAGTAACATAAAGATTCAAGTAAAAAACATATTTGTTTTTTTCTTTGAGACAACTGTTTTGGATAATCTTACACTCAGATGACAAACTTTAATGCAACAATAATTTCAATTATTAATTCTGAATAAAACTAATATTGTTTAGTATTCTACAATACCCCATTCAAGAAGTTTTAGAAACCTTAAACAAACTGAGAAATATATTTAATGGTTGATGTGCAATCTACAAAGTTTACTGAATAGTTTAAAGACCAAAGGGTTAGAGATTCTTCACTTTGAATCATGTTTGATCTGATTTCATTATTAAAATCCAAACATAAGATGTTATCTTTATGTAAAAATATATACACCTAGATGACAAACTTTGATCCAACAATAATTTTAGTTATTGATTCTGAAAGAAAATAATAATGTTTAGTATTCCACAATACCCAAGCCTAGAATTTTGAGAAACCTAAAATCAACTTAAAGATACATTGACTGCTGTGCAATCTACAAAGTTTGCTAAATAGTTTAAAGAACAAAGGTTTTGAGATATTTTACTTTGAGCTGTGTTTGTTCTGATTTCATTATTATATTCCTTACAAAATATTTCATCTTAATGAAAAAAATACAGTATAAACAAATAACATTGAATCCAATGACCACGAAGGGACTCAAACCCTCAATCTTCTGATCCGAAGTCAGACGCCTTATCCATTAGGCCACGTGGTCACTCTTTGTCAATATATCAATGCCTAAGATAGTATAGTAACATAAAGATTCAAGTAAAAAACATATTTGTTTTTTTCTTTGAGACAACTGTTTTGGATAATCTTACATTCAGATGACAAACTTTAATGCAACAATAATTTCAATTATTAATTCTGAATAAAACTAATATTGTTTAGTATTCTACAATACCCCATTCAAGAAGTTTGAGAAACCTTAAACAAACTGAGAAATATATTTAATGGTTGATGTGCAATCTACAAAGTTTACTGAATAGTTTAAAGACCAAAGGGTTAGAGATTCTTCACTTTGAATCATGTTTGATCTGATTTCATTATTAAAATCCAAACATAAGATGTTATCTTTATGTAAAAATATATACACCTAGATGACAAACTTTGATCCAACAATAATGTTAGTTATTGATTCTGAAAGAAAATAATAATGTTTAGTATTCCACAATACCCAAGCCTAGAATTTTGAGAAACCTTAAATCAACTTATAGATATATTGACTGCTGTGCAATCTACAAAGTTTGCTAAATAGTTTAAAGAACAAAGGTTTTGAGATATTTAACTTTGAGCTGTGTTTGTTCTGATTTCATTATTATATTCCTTACAAAATATTTCATCTTAATGAAAAAACACAGTATAAACAAATAACATTGAATGCAATGACAACGAAGGGACTCGAACCCTCAATCTTCTGATCCGAAGTCAGACGCCTTATCCATTAGGCCACGTGGTCAATGTCTGTCCAAAGATTAACGCCTAAGAAAGTATAGTAATATAAAGATTCATGTAAAAAACATATTTGTTTTGTTTCTTTGAGACAACTGTTTTGGATAATCTTACACTCAGATGACAAACTTTGATCCAACAACAATTTTAGTTATTGATTCTGAAAGAAAATAATAATGTTTAGTATTCCACAATACCCAAACCTAGAATTTTGAGAAACCTTAAATCAACTTAAAGATACATTGACTGCTGTGCAATCTACAAAGTTTGCTAAATAGTTTAAAGAACAAAGGTTTTGAGATATTTTACTTTGAGCTGTGTTTGTTCTGATTTCATTATTATATTCCTTACAAATTATTTAATCTTAATGAAAAAAATACAGTATAAACAAATAACATTGAATGTAATGACCACGAAGGGACTCGAACTCTCAATCTTCTGATCCGAAGTCAGACGCCTTATCCATTAGGCCACGTGGTCACTCTTTGTCAATATATCAATGCCTAAGAAAGTATAGTAACATAAAGATTCAAGTAAAAAACATATTTGTTTTTTTCTTTGAGACAACTGTTTTGGATAATCTTACACTCAG
Source organism: Pseudophryne corroboree (assembly GCF_028390025.1). Lineage (NCBI taxonomy): Eukaryota > Metazoa > Chordata > Amphibia > Anura > Myobatrachidae > Pseudophryne > Pseudophryne corroboree. The sequence goes on from NC_086451.1 coordinate 376,253,481, forward strand.
ATGACAAACTTTAATCCAACAATAATTTCAATTATTAATTCTGAATAAAACTAATATTGTTTAGTATTCTACAATACCCCATTCAAGAAGTTTGAGAAACCTTAAACAAACTGAGAAATATATTTAATGGTTGATGTGCAATCTACAAAGTTTACTGAATAGTTTAAAGACCAAAGGGTTAGAGATTCTTCACTTTCAATCATGTTTGATCTGATTTCATTATTAAAATCCAAACATAAGATGTTATCTTTATGTAAAAATATATACACCTAGATGACAAACTTTGATCCAACAATAATTTTAGTTATTGATTCTGAAAGAAAATATTAATGTTTAGTATTCCACAATACCCAAGTCTAGAATTTTGAGAAACCTTAAATCAACTTATAGATATATTGACTGCTGTGCAATCTACAAAGTTTGCTAAATAGTTTAAAGAACAAAGGTTTTGAGATATTTTTCTTTGAGCTGTGTTTGTTCTGATTTAATTATTATATTCCTTACAAAATATTTCATCTTTATGAAAAAATACAGTATAAACAAATAACATTGAATGCAATGACCACGAAAGGACTCGAACCCTCAATCTTCTGATCCGAAGTCAGATGCCTTATCCATTAGGCCACGTGGTCACTGTTTGTCAATTTCTTAATGCCTAAGAAAGTATAATAACATAAAGATTCAAGTAAAAAACATTTGTTTTTTTCTTTGAGACAACTGTTTTGGATAATCTTACACTCAGATGACAAACTTTAATCCAACAATAATTTCAATTATTAATTCTAAATAAAACTTATATTGTTTAGTATTCTACAATACCCCATTCAAGAAGTTTGAGAAACCTTAAACAAACTGAGAAATATATTTAATGGTTGATGTGCAATCTACAAAGTTTACTGAATAGTTTAAAGACCAAAGGGTTAGAGATTCTTCACTTTCAATCATGTTTGATCTGATTTCATTATTAAAATCCAAACATAAGATGTTATCTTTATGTAAAAATATATACACCTAGATGACAAACTTTGATCCAACAATAATTTTAGTTATTGATTCTGAAAGAAAATAATAATGTTTAGTATTCCACAATACCCAAGCCTAGAATTTTGAGAAACCTTAAATCAACTTAAAGATACATTGACTGCTGTGCAATCTGCACAGTTTGCTAAATAGTTTAAAGAACAAAGGTTTTGAGATATTTTACTTTGAGCTGTGTTTGTTCTGATTTCATTATTATATTCCTTACAAAATATTTCATCTTAATGAAAAAAATACAGTATAAACAAATAACATTGAACCCAATGACCACGAAGGGACTCGAAACCCTCAATCTTCTGATCCGAAGTCAGACGCCTTATCCATTAGGCCACGTGGTCACTGTTTGTCAAAATATTAATGCCTAACAAAGCATAGTAACATAAAGATTCAAGTAAAAAACATATTTGTGAGGGGCGTGGCTTCGACAGACATGGAGTAGCACACAGGCTGTGTGTCTCTCCAGCTACCTCATCCTTATCTACCATCCTGTGTCCCCCCCTGGGCCTGCAGTGCACCCCAATACCTGCAGTACAGTGTGGAGGTGCCCCTGTGCCACTTTGGGACCCGTCTGCCCGCTATCCGCTCCAGCAGAGTGATTCTGGTGTGCCGGGGCCCGAGCCTGCTGGAACACGTGGGACGCCGCCATCCTGGTGCCTTCGTTGAGTGTCTGCATCCGGCTCCAGTCTTGAGCGCTGCTCACACCCGGGTCCGCGGCTTTCCTTCTGCCGCCGTTGTGGAGACTGTGGCGGGCGCCTCTCCTCCGTTGCTCCTGTCTCTGCCTGGGAGCATCTGCGGGCGGTCCACGGCCGCGCCGCCGTCACGTGACCCGCTGCCGTTCTCCTTGATCTCTCCGGCGGCCCCAGCCTGTACCCTCCGTCTCCTGCACTGACATCCTGTGTCCTACTGCTGGGGAGGAGGTGCACGGCACGGCTGAATGTTATAAGTGCCTGTGCCCTCCCCATGATATAACTGCTGCCCTGCTGAGCTCTGCTCCAAACAGGGACGGGGAACAGTGTGATATTAACCCTTGGAGGGCCTCAGTGTTGAACAGTTTCAGCTCCACAGGACATAATTAATTTAATCCAGTTCTATGCTGCATGCGCCCCATATGCTGAGGGGGGAGTAAAAATATTTCTATATCCTGTTGCATTTGTTCATTCTGTGCTGACAGAGGCTGATTCTTCCGATATCATACATGTTCACTGGTCAGTTTTGATATACTACACTTACCTGCAGGCAGCGACTGGACAATCCTGATATACTACATTGAATTCTTCATTGGCCGCCCCTGGACAGCTCTTGATATACTATTTTCTATACTTCTTGCTCCCTGCCGTCCGCTCGGCTATAATGGTCAAACCGCATCAGTCTGCCGCGGCTGCGGCAAAGTTAGAGAAGTATGCCAGAAATCCGCCGACACGGTCCCAACAGGGGGGGGAGGTGCGGTCTACTACGGCACCGCCTTCTCCGTCAGCTAGCTCCTCATCTGTGGAGGCCACCGATGCTGCTTTGCAAAAGGTGCTGGATGCGGTTACGGCCAGTGAAGCCCGCTTGGCCGACAGGATCGGTCAGGTCCAGGCGGACTTATCCATTATACACCAAGACCTTCAGCGGGTGCGAGAGAGGGTCGGTGAAGTTGAGACGCGCACCTCCACGCTGGAAGACGCGATTACGCCTCTCGGTAGACGCACCTCTGCTCTGGAGTCTCAGATGATGGAGGTACATAAAAAGATGACCGATATGGAGGGGAGATTGCGGCGAAACAAAGTCCGTTTCGTCGGACTCCCGGAAAAAGAGGAGGGTGCCTCCCCAGAAAAATTTCTTGAACGGTGGCTGCTGGATGCGTTTGGACCGGAGGAGTTCACCTCACACTTTGCAGTGGAACGAGCCCATAGGGTCCCGATGCGCCCGTTACCTCCAGGGGCGCCTCCTCGTACGTTTATTGCCAAACTCCTTCACTATCGGGATAGAGATGTGATTCTGAGACTGGCCCGCACTAGGGGTCCCCTTAAGTGGAACGGTTCCCCGGTTTCAGTTTTTCCGGATTTTGCTGTCGACGTCCAAAAGGACAGAGCTCAGTTTGTCCCTGTGAAGCGCAGGCTGCGTGAACTGAATATCCCCTATGCCATGCTCTTTCCGTCTAAACTGCGGGTGGTCTCGGATGGTGAAACAAAATTCTTCATGACCCCTCGTGAAGCATCAGTGTGGCTGGACGGACGCTTTCCGGCACGGCGGGCATTAGCCGCTGATTGAACTTATGCATTTGTTCTCTCTACTTGCAAGTATACTGTTTCTTTTATGCCTGCTATGTTATGATTATATTGGCTTGGGAAGGATGTATAGTTGTTTGTAGATATGTTGTTTGTGACTCCCTGCGAGATGTCAGTTTGGCTGGATAGACGCTTTCCGGCTTGGGGAGCGGTGGCCGCTGGTTGCAATCCTGTATGTGTTTCCTCAGCTAGTCCATACGCTACTATTTGTCTTGTGCTGCTATGTTGCTCATGTTAGGGCTTTCTGCAGCCCTTATGGGCCTTCACTGGGAGTGGACGGCTCTGTGGAGACGGGCGACTGTTAGACGTTGCCTCTACGCTGATCTTGGGCCTTAGGCTCTCGGTGATTGCTCTGCCATAAAGTCTTTAAGGGGTAGACGGTTATTCAGTTGGGGTGGGTGTAACGGCCCAGGGGGGGATTGGTTTTGTTTTGAGTTTAGCTGGGGGATTCTCCTGTCTTAAGTTCATTATATTCTTGGCCCCTTTGGTGGATATAGAAATTTGATCTTGGTTGGTATTGGCGGAGTATGTTACGGTGCTCTCTGCCTTAGCTGTTATTGTTAGTATTTAGGGTGTTTTCTTGTTAGGGAACCAGGTATGCTGCTAGTTGTAGGTGGTATACGGGGTGGGGGTGGGGGTTACTTTAGACTGTTAGTATTGATGTGTTTTTATCTTTTGCTGTGCAATGTGCTTATTTCCGCTAGGTCTATGTTGCAACTAATTGCGGGCATATCTTCTTTGATGTTCACTGGCGGTGGCTGGCCACGGGCGCTCTGCAATATTACAACTATGCTCTGCTATGGCTTTGGTTAAGTTACTGTCGTGGAACGTGCGGGGGATCAATGACAAAATTAAACGCTCCTTGATCCTTCGACAGATTAAGATTTATGCTTCGGATATTATTTGCCTGATGGAAACCCACTTACTGGGTACCAAGATTATGTCCCTTAAAAAACCATGGGTGGGCTGTGCTTACCATTCTATGTATACTGCAGCGTCCCGGGGAGTGTCGATCCTAATTAGGAAGTCTGTCCCCTTTGCGCTTGATTCTGTGCAAACGGATCAATGGGGTAGATATGTATTTCTCAAGTGCAGAATTAACTCAGTCCCCCTGTTATTGCTGGCTGTGTATGTGCCCCCTCCATACTCGCACGACGTTCTTAAAAAGGCGTCTGCCTTTATGGCCGCTTCCCCTGGGATAACTGTTATCTGTATGGGGGACTTCAACAACGTTTTAAATCACGAGTTGGATAGGTTGTCCGGGGCGTCCTCCAATCCACGGCCCAAGCATTCCCCATTTGCAGACACTGTTTCGGAGTTGGGTCTGATTGACCCCTGGAGATTGAGGAATCCTGATTTGAGGCAATACTCATGCTTTTCATGCTCTCACTCTTCCTTCTCTAGGATAGATCTGGCTCTTCTGTCCCGGGAGCTTTTGCCCAAAGTTCAAAGTGTCAAATATGAGACTAGGGGTATCTCGGATCACTCCCCTATATCGTTACATATTGACTTAAACTGTCAGCGAGGCCAAGCAGTGTGGAAATTTAATCCCTTTTGGCTGACGCATATGGGTGAGGGATCCGAATTGGAGGCTAGCTGGTTAGAATTCTTGTTATGCATGATGACACCTCGGACGTGACTCTGCTATGGGACACTTTCAAGGCTTTCTTGAGAGGAACATTGATTAAACGGGTGGGGAGTCTTAAATCCTCCTTTAAAAAACATGAGTCTGAATTGGAGGCCCGGGTGGTTGCTTCAGAGGTGACGTATGTGCGGGATGGCTTGGACGCCTCTAAGTTGGTGTGTCTCCATGCGCAGGGTGAATGGAAGGATTACCTGTGGGGGAAAACCCAGCATAGACTTCTCTTCTCCTCGCATGTCCAATATGCTACTGGGGATAGACCAGGTTCTTATTTGGCCAATCTTGCAAGGGGTGACCGTTCCTCTCATACTGTAGTGGAGATTTTGGATTCAGCCGGGTCGGTGCTGGACCGCACCCCACAGATCGTGGCGGAATTTGTCTCATACTATCAGGCACTATATAGTTCTAAATTGACCTGTTCCCCAGTAGAACTGTGTGACTACTTGGATGGAGTCCACTTGCCCCATATCTCCAGTGAGGCCAGGGCCCTTCTAGACGCTCCTTTGTCGGTGGAGGAGATTGAGCTTGCGATCTCTGCCTCCCCCGATGGTAAGGCCCCTGGCCTTGATGGCATCCCATCAGAACTGTACAAGAAACATACAAAATTCTTTGCCCCTCGGTTGCTTGAGTTGTTCAGTGAAATTTTTGCCCAAAGTGCGCTTCCCCCGTCTATGGCGGAGGCTTTGATTATAGTGATTCCCAAGCCAGATAAGGACCCCAGGAGGGTTGAATCCTACCGTCCTATTTCCCTGCTGCCCACGGATATTAAAATCCTGGCCAAGGTTCTAGCTTCCAGACTTGGCCGGGTTATCTCTCAAATTATTCACCCTGACCAAACGGGCTTCATGCCTGGCAAGTCCACTGCTGTGAATTTGAGGCGCCTGTTCACTCATTTCCAAGTTTCTCAGGAGGAGGACTGCTCTGCCGTTATAGTCTCCTTAGATGCCGCAAAGGCCTTTGATTCGGTGGAGTGGGCCTTCCTCTGGGAGGCTATGAGTAGATTTGGTGTGGGCCCCAACTTTATCAATTATGTTAAATTATTATACTTTCAGCCCATGGCCAGAGTCTCGGTGAACGGGTTTGTTTCGGACTCCTTCCCCCTATCCAGGGGAACGAGGCAGGGCTGCCCTCTGTCTCCGACTCTGTTTGCCATTGCTATTGAGCCACTAGCATGTTTGATTAGGGCAACTCGGGATGTTGTGGGTATTAGGGTTGGCGCAAGAGAGGACAGGATAGCGTTATACGCTGATGACCTGTTGCTCTTTGTGGACGACTACGTTTCCTCCTTACCTAAACTCCTTGACTTAATAACTGACTATGGACGATTCTCTGGGCTCAAAATTAACTGGGATAAATCCACCATTACTCCACTTAGAGGCCCGGTCATGGAAGCCTCAGTGATCCAAATCCCCCTTAAATGGGTAGAGTCTTTCAAATACCTAGGTATATGGGTATCGAATGACCCTTGTACCTATGTTTCCCTTAATATCATGCCGCAGATGAGGTATCTTCGCTCGAAGGTCAGGGTTTGGGGGTCCTTGCCCCTGACTGTTACTGGCAGGGTCAATTTGGTAAAAATGGTATATTTGCCAAAACTCCTTTATGTTCTCCAACAATCCCCTATATATATTAACTTGAAGACATTTAGACAGATTGACAGTTTGCTCTCTTCTTTAATATGGGCCAGCAGGAGAGCACGGTTGAGACTTGACGTCCTTTCCAGGCCGAAAGTTCTGGGAGGCTTAGCTCTCCCTATATTTCAATTTTATTATTATGCCGCGCAGTTGGTACATATATGGGAGTGGGTGAATGCCCCGGATGCTCTCACTATACACTCACAAATGCTTTTGCAGGTCTACCCTGCCAGCACTCCATTACAGATGCTTCTTTGTGGGAACCCTAACTTGTCCAAGATCCCTATAATAAGACAAGCCGTCCTCATATGGAAACAGGTACATGTTATCCTACTAGGCCAGGGTATTGACCCTGATACTCCTCTGGACAATGCCCTTGGCTTCCCAGAATTGGCTTTGCTACGGACTGGGGCGGTGTGGGGGAGGTGTGGAGTGACGTCCCTGGGACACTTATATAACGATGGTATACTGAGGTCCTTCCTGCAGCTTCAACAGGATTACAGTATACCCTCTTCACATTTCTACCGATACCTGCAGCTGCGACATGCACTTAACGCACAATTTCCCGATACTCCTCCAATGATTGCTGACTCCCCGGTCAAGTCTCTCCTACAATCCCTGGGAAGCGGGCATTTGGTGTCCAATATTTATACAAGCATGCTTCGGTCTCACTACTCTGACCCGTTGTCCCTTCTCAGGGACAAGTGGGAATCTGACTTGGGTGCCATATCTGATGAGATCTGGGAGGGTGCGTTATGTTCTCCACGATTATCCACTACCACCACTAGATATCAACAAATCCAACTGTTTATAATACACAGAGTATATATGACGCCGGTGCGTTTGCGACACATAGGGGGTACCAACTCCTCCAGATGTCCTAAATGCGATAGTCTGGATGCAGACTTTTGGCACATTATCTGGCTATGTCCTAAGGTAGCCGTATTCTGGTCGGGTGTTGCTGACGCCCTGGTGTCAACGGGTATTCCCTCGTCTGTATGCTCCCCGACGACATGTGTGTTATCTGCTGTGGAGGAGGATGCCCTGGACCCCCCTGCCAAACGATATGTAATTAATCTGTGTGGCCTGGCTAAGGTGTGTATCGCCAGGCTTTGGCTAGCCAAGGATGCGCCCACACTACGGTCCTGGGTCTCACTTGTAAATGATACGGCCTCTCATGAGAAATATGTATACTTAGCTAGGAAAGCGGAGAAAAAATATCAGGACCTGTGGGGTAGATGGCTTGAGTCCCCGCTCTCTGGGACCCGGGGCATCTGAGCACCCGCTACTGAGGGCTACATGTCCCCTGGCGCCCGCGGTTGGCCATTCCCGTGCCAGTGCTATAGCTCTGTGATCAGCTCAATATTTATGATGTGTTGCCATAGACGACCATGTACAGCATAAAATGTTCTGTAAGCTTCATGTTAACATGTGATATTGCTTCTAACTTTTCATTTATGTCTCGGATTGTAAGCCTGCACCTGTTTACTGTGATAACTGTGTTAACTGGTCCCTACTGGACATGGGAATCTGCGCATTCCCTGGGTTGGGGATCTGTTGTGGGTTTGCGTTGTTTTTTCTTTGTAATTTTGTTTAATGAAAAACAGAAAATCAATAAAAAAGTATTGAATAAAAAAAAAAAACATATTTGTTTTGTTTCTTTGAGACAACTCTTTTGGATAATCTTACACTCAGATAACAAACTTTAATGCAACAATAATTTCAATTATTAATTCTGAATAAAACTAATATTGTTTAGTATTCTACAATACCCCATTCAAGAAGTTTGAGAAACCTTAAACAAACTGAGAAATATATTTAATGGTTGATGTGCAATCTACAAAGTTTACTGAATAGTTTAAAGACCAAAGGGTTAGAGATTCTTCACTTTGAATCATGTTTGATCTGATTTCATTATTAAAATCCAAACATAAGATGTTATCTTTATGTAGAAATATATACACCTAGATGACAAACTTTGATCCAACAATAATTTTAGTTATTGATTCTGAAAGAAAATAATAATGTTTAGTATTCCACAATACCCAAGCCTAGAATTTTGAGAAACCTTAAATCAACTTAAAGATACATTGACTGCTGTGCAATCTACAAAGTTTGCTAAATAGTTTAAAGAACAAAGGTTTTGAGATATTTTACTTTGAGCTGTGTTTGTTCTGATTTCATTATTATATTCCTTACAAAATATTTCATCTTAATGAAAAAATACAGTATAAACAAATAACATTGAAGGCAATGACCACGAAGGGACTCGAACCTTCAATCTTCTGATCCGAAGTCAGACGCCTTATCCATTAGGCCACGTGGTCAATGCCTGCCCAAAGATTAACGCCTAAGAAAGTATAGTAATAAAAAGATTCAAGTAAAAAACATATTTGTTTTGTTTCTTTGAGACAACTGTTTTGGATAATCTTACACTCAGATGACAAACTTTAATCCAACAATAATTTCAATTATTAATTCTGAATAAAACTAATATTGTTTAGTATTCTACAATACCCCATTCAAGAAGTTTGAGAAACCTTAAACAAACTGAGAAATATATTTAATGGTTGATGTGCAATCTACAAAGTTTACTGAATAGTTTAAAGACCAAAGGGTTAGAGATTCTTCACTTTGAATCATGTTTGATCTGATTTCATTATTATAATCCATACATAAGATGTTATCTTTATGTAAAAATATATACACCAAGATGACAAACTTTGATCCAACAATAATTTTAGTTATTGATTCTGAAAGAAAATAATAATGTTTAGTATTCCACAATACCCAAGCCTAGAATTTTGAGAAACCTTAAATCAACTTAAAGATACATTGACTGCTGTGCAATCTACAAAGTTTGCTAAATAGTTTAAAGAGCAAAGGTTTTGAGATATTTTACTTTGAGCTATGTTTGTCCTGATTTCATAATTATATTCCTTACAAAATATTTAATCTTAATGAAAAAAAGACAGTATAAACAAATAACATTGAATCCAATGACCGCGAAGGGACTAAAAACCTCAATCTTCTGATCCGAAGTCAGATGCCCTATCCATTAGGCCACGTGGTCACTGTGTGTCCAAAGATTAACGCCTAAGAAAGTATAGTAATATAAAGATTCAAGTAAAAAACATATTTGTTTTGTTTCTTTGAGACAACTGTTTTGGATAATCTTACACTCAGATGACAAACTTTGATCCAACAATAATTTTAGTTATTGATTCTGAAAGAAAATAATAATGTTTAGTATTCCACAATACCCAAGCCTAGAATTTTGAGAAACCTTAAATCAACTTAAAGATACATTGACTGCTGTGCAATCTACAAAGTTTGCTAAATAGTTTAAAGAACAAACGTTTTGAGATATTTTACTTTGAGCTGTGTTTGTTCTGATTTCATTATTATATTCCTTACAAAATATTTCATCTTAATGAAAAAAATACAGTATAAACAAATAACATTGAATCCAATGACCACGAAGGGTCTCGAATCCTCAATCTTCTGATCCGAAGTCAGATGCCTTATCCATTAGGCCACGTGGTCACCGTGTGTCCAAAGATTAACGCCTAAGAAAGTATAGTAATATAAAGATTCAAGTAAAAAACATATTTGTTTTGTTTCTTTGAGACAACTGTTTTGGATAATCTTACACTCAGATGACAAACTTTGATAAAACAATAATTTAAGTTATTGATTCTGAAAGAAAATAATAATGTTTAGTATTCCACAATACCCAAGCCTAGAATTTTGAGAAACCTTAAATCAACTTAAAGATACATTGACTGCTGTGCAATCTACAAAGTTTGCTAAATAGTTTAAAGAGCAAAGGTTTTGAGATATTTTACTTTGAGCTGTGTTTGTTCTGATTTCATTATTATATTCCTTACAAAATATTTCATCTTAATGAAAAAAATACAGTATAAACAAATAACATTGAATCCAATGACCACGAAGGGACTCGAACCCTCAATATTCTGATCCGAAGTCAGACGCCTTATCCATTAGGCCACGTGGTCACTGTTTGTCAAAATATTAATGCCTAAGAAAGTATAGTAACATAAAGATTCAAGTAAAAAACATATTTGTTTTGTTTCTTTGAGACAACTGTTTTGGATAATCTTACTCTCAGATGACAAACTTTAATCCAACAATAATTTTAGTTATTGATTCTGAAAGAAAATAATAAAGTTTAGTATTCCACAATACCCAAGCCTAGAATTTTGAGAAACCTTAAATCAACTTAAAGATACATTGACTGCTGTGCAATCTACAAAGTTTGCTAAATAGTTTAAAGAACAAAGGTTTTGAGATATTTTACTTTGAGCTGTGTTTGTTATGATTTCATTATTATATTCCTTACAAAATATTTCATCTTAATGAAAAAAATACAGTATAAACAAATAACATTGAATCCAATGACTACGAAGGGACTCTAACCCTCAATCTTCTGATCCGAAGTCAGATGCCTTATCCATTAGGCCACGTGGTCACAGTGTGTCCAAAGATTAACGCCTAAGAAAGTATAGTAATATAAAGATTCAAGTAAAAAACATATTTGTTTTGTTTCTTTGAGACAACTGTTTTGGATAATCTTACACTCAGATGACAAACTTTGATCCAACAATAATTTTAGTTATTGATTCTGAAAGAAAATAATAATGTTTAGTATTCCACAATACCCAAGCCTAGAATTTTGAGAAACCTTAAATCAACTTAAAGATACATTGACTGCTGTGCAATCTACAAAGTTTGCTAAATATTTTAAAGAACAAAGGTTTTGAGATATTTTACTTTGAGCTGTGTTTGTTCTGATTTCATTATTATATTCCTTACAAAATATTTAATCTTAATGAAAAAAATACAGTATAAACAAATAACATTGAATCCAATGACCGCGAAGGGTTTAAAAACCTCAATCTTCTGATCCGAAGTCAGATGCCCTATCCATTAGGCCACGTGGTCACCGTGTCTCCAAAGATTAACGCCTAAGAAAGTATTATAATATAAAGATTCAAGTAAAAAACATATTTGTTTTGTTTCTTTGAGACAACTGTTTTGGACAATCTTACACTCAGATGACAAACTTTGATCCAACAATAATTTTAGTTATTGATTCTGAAAGAAAATAATAATGTTTAGTATTCCACAATACCCAAGCCTAGAATTTTGAGAAACCTTAAATCAACTTAAAGATACATTGACTGCTGTGCAATCTACAAAGTTTGCTAAATAGTTTAAAGAGCAAAGGTTTTGAGATATTTTACTTTGAGCTGTGTTTGTTCTGATTTCATTATTATATTCCTTACAAAATATTTCATCTTAATGAAAAAAAATACAGTATAAACAAATAACATTGAATCCAATGACCACGAAGGGACTCGAACCCTCAATCTTCTGATACGAAGTCAGACGCCTTATCCATTAGGCCACATGGTCACTGTTTGTTAATATATTAATGCCTAAGAAAGTATAGTAACATAAAGATTCAAGTAAAAAACATATTTGTTTTTTTCTTTGAGACAACTGTTTTGGATAATCTTACACTCAGATGACAAACTTTAATCCAACAATAATTTCAATTATTAATTCTGAATAAAACTAATATTGTTTAGTATTCTACAATACCCCATTCAAGAAGTTTGAGAAACCTTAAACAAACTGAGAAATATATTTAATGGTTGATGTGCAATCTACAAAGTTTACTGAATAGTTTAAAGACCAAAGGGTTAGAGATTCTTCACTTTGAATCATGTTTGATCTGATTTCATTATTAAAATCCAAACACAAGATGTTATCTTTATGTAAAAATATATACACCTAGATGACAAACTTTGATCCAACAATAATTTTAGTTATTGATTCTGAAAGAAAATAATAATGTTTAGTATTCCACAATACCCAAGCCTAGAATTTTGAGAAACCTTAAATCAACTTAAAGATACATTGACTGCTGTGCAATCTACAAAGTTTGCTAAATAGTTTAAAGAACAAACGTTTTGAGATATTTTACTTTGAGCTGTGTTTGTTCTGATTTCATTATTATATTCCTTACAAAATATTTCATCTTAATGAAAAAATACAGTATAAACAAATAACATTGAATCCAATGACCACGAAGGGTCTCGAATCCTCAATCTTCTGATCCGAAGTCAGATGCCTTATCCATTAGGCCACGTGGTCACCGTGTGTCCAAAGATTAACGCCTAAGAAAGTATAGTAATATAAAGATTCAAGTAAAAAACATATTTGTTTTGTTTCTTTGAGACAACTGTTTTGGATAATCTTACACTCAGATGACAAACTTTGATAAAACAATAATTTAAGTTATTGATTCTGAAAGAAAATAATAATGTTTAGTATTCCACAATACCCAAGCCTAGAATTTTGAGAAACCTTAAATCAACTTAAAGATACATTGACTGCTGTGCAATCTACAAAGTTTGCTAAATAGTTTAAAGAGCAAAGGTTTTGAGATATTTTACTTTGAGCTGTGTTTGTTCTGATTTCATTATTATATTCCTTACAAAATATTTCATCTTAATGAAAAAAATACAGTATAAACAAATAACATTGAATCCAATGACCACGAAGGGACTCGAACCCTCAATATTCTGATCCGAAGTCAGACGCCTTATCCATTAGGCCACGTGGTCACTGTTTGTCAAAATATTAATGCCTAAGAAAGTATAGTAACATAAAGATTCAAGTAAAAAACATATTTGTTTTGTTTCTTTGAGACAACTGTTTTGGATAATCTTACTCTCAGATGACAAACTTTAATCCAACAATAATTTTAGTTATTGATTCTGAAAGAAAATAATAATGTTTAGTATTCCACAATACCCAAGCCTAGAATTTTGTGAAACCTTAAATCAACTTAAAGATACATTGACTGCTGTGCAATCTACAAAGTTTGCTAAATAGTTTAAAGAGCAAAGGTTTTGAGATATTTTACTTTGAGCTGTGTTTGTTCTGATTTCATTTTTATATTCCTTACAAAATATTTAATCTTAATGAAAAAAATACAGTATAAACAAATAACATTGAAGGCAATGACCACGATGGGACTCGAACCCTCAATCTTCTTATCCGAAGTCAGACGCCTTATCCATTAGGCCACATGGTCAATGTCTGTCCAAAGATTAACGCCTAAGAAAGTATAGTAATTTAAAGATTCAAGTAAAAACATTTGTTTTCTTTCTTTGAGACAACTGTTTTGGATAATCTTACACTCAGATGACAAACTTTAATTCAACAATAATTTCAATTATTAATTCTGAATAAAACTAATATTGTTTAGTATTCTACAATACCCCATTCAAGAAGTTTGAGAAACCTTAAACAAACTGAGAAATATATTTAATGGTTGATGTGCAATCTACAAAGTTTACTGAATAGTTTAAAGACCAAAGGGTTAGAGATTCTTCACTTTGAATCATGTTTGATCTGATTTCATTATTAAAATCCAAACATAAGATGTTATCTTTATGTAAAAATATATACACCTAGATGACAAACTTTGATCCAACAATAATTTTAGTTATTGATTCTGAAAGAAAATAATAATGTTTAGTATTCCACAATACCCAAGCCTAGAATTTTGAGAAACCTTAAATCAACTTAAAGATACATTGACTGCTGTGCAATCTACAAAGTTTGCTAAATAGTTTAAAGAACAAAGGTTTTGAGATATTTTACTTTGAGCTGTGTTTGTTATGCTTTCATTATTATATTCCTTACAAAATATTTCATCTTAATGAAAAAAATACAGTATAAACAAATAACATTGAATCCAATGACTACGAAGGGACTCTAACCCTCAATCTTCTGATCCGAAGTCAGATGCCTTATCCATTAGGCCACGTGGTCACAGTGTGTCCAAAGATTAACGCCTAAGAAAGTATAGTAATATAAAGATTCAAGTAAAAAACATATTTGTTTTGTTTCTTTGAGACAACTGTTTTGGATAATCTTACACTCAGATGACAAACTTTGATCCAACAATAATTTTAGTTATTGATTCTGAAAGAAAATAATAATGTTTAGTATTCCACAATACCCAAGCCTAGAATTTTGAGAAACCTTAAATCAACTTAAAGATACATTGACTGCTGTGCAATCTACAAAGTTTGCTAAATAGTTTAAAGAACAAAGGTTTTGAGATATTTTACTTTGAGCTGTGTTTGTTCTGATTTCATTATTATATTCCTTACAAAATATTTCATCTTAATGAAAAAAAAAATACAGTATAAACAAATAACATTGAAGGCAATGACCACAAAGGGACTCGAACCCTCAATCTTCTGATCCAAAGTCAGACGCCTTATCCATTAGGCCACGTGGTCAATGTCTGTCCAAAGATTAACGCTTAAGAAAGTATAGTAATATAAAGATTCAAGTAAAAAACATATTTGTTTTGTTTCTTTGAGACAACTGTTTTGGATAATCTTACACTCAGATGACAAACTTTGATCCAACAATTATTTTAGTTATTGATTCTGAAAGAAAGTAATAATGTTTAGTATTCCACAATACCCAAGCCTAGAATTTTGAGAAACCTTAAATCAACTTAAAGATACATTGACTGCTGTGCAATCTACAAAGTTTGCTAAATAGTTTAAAGAGCAAAGGTTTTGAGATATTTTACTTTGAGCTGTGTTTGTTCTGATTTCATTATTATATTCCTTACAAAATATTTCATCTTAATGAAAAAAACATACAGTATAAACAAATAACATTGAATCCAATGACCACGAAGGGACTCGAACCCTCAATCTTCTGATACAAAGTCAGACGCCTTATCCATTAGGCCACATGGTCACTGCTTGTTAATATATTAATGCCTAAGAAAGTATAGTAACATAAAGATTCAAGTAAAAAACATATTTGTTTTTTTCTTTGAGACAACTGTTTTGGATAATCTTACACTCAGATGACAAACTTTGATCCAACAATAATTTTAGTTATTGATTCTGAAAGAAAATAATAATGTTTAGTATTCCACAATACCCAAGCCTAGAATTTTGAGAAACCTTAAATCAACTTAAAGATACATTGACTGCTGTGCAATCTACAAAGTTTGCTAAATAGTTTAAAGAGCAAAGGTTTTGAGATATTTTACTTTGAGCTATGTTTGTTCTGATTTCATTATTATATTCCTTACAAAATATTTCATCTTAATGAAAAAAATACAGTATAAACAAATAACATTGAATCCAATGACCGCGAAGGGACTAAAAACCTCAATCTTCTGATCCGAAGTCAGATGCCCTATCCATTAGGCCACGTGGTCACCGTGTGTCCAAAGATTAACGCCTAAGAAAGTATAGTAATATAAAGATTCAAGTAAAAAACATATTTGTTTTGTTTCTTTGAGACAACTGTTTTGGATAATCTTACACTCAGATGACAAACTTTGATCCAACAATAATTTTAGTTATTGATTCTGAAAGAAAATAATAATGTTTAGTATTCCACAATAC
Source organism: Pseudophryne corroboree (assembly GCF_028390025.1). Classification (NCBI taxonomy): domain Eukaryota; kingdom Metazoa; phylum Chordata; class Amphibia; order Anura; family Myobatrachidae; genus Pseudophryne; species Pseudophryne corroboree. Next base: position 376,269,550 of record NC_086451.1, read on the forward strand.
CCAAGCCTAGAATTTTGAGAAACCTTAAATCAACTTAAAGATACATTGACTGCTGTGCAATCTACAAAGTTTGCTAAATAGTTTAAAGAGCAAAGGTTTTGAGATATTTTACTTTGAGCTGTGTTTGTTCTGATTTCATTATTATATTCCTTACAAAATATTTCATCTTAATGAAAAAAACATACAGTATAAACAAATAACATTGAATCCAATGACCACGAAGGGACTCGAACCCTCAATCTCCTGATCCGAAGTCAGACGCCTTATCCATTAGGCCACGTGGTCACTGTTTGTCAAAACATTAATGCCTAAGAAAGTATAGTAACATAAAGATTCAAGTAAAAAACATATTTGTTTTGTTTCTTTGAGACAACTGTTTTGGATAATCTTACAATCAGATGACAAATTTTAATCCAACAATAATTTTAGTTATTGATTCTGAAAGAAAATAATAATGTTTAGTATTCCACAATACCCAAGCCTAGAATTTTGAGAAACCTTAAATCAACTTAAAGATACATTGACTGCTGTGCAATCTACAAAGTTTGCTAAATAGTTTAAAGAGCAAAGGTTTTGAGATATTTTACTTTGAGCTGTGTTTGTTCTGATTTCATTATTATATTCCTTACAAAATATTTCATCTTAATGAAAAAAAATACAGTATAAACAAATAACATTGAATCCAATGACCACGAAGGGACTCGAACCCTCAATCTTCTGATACGAAGTCAGACGCCTTATCCATTAGGCCACATGGTCACTGTTTGTTAATATATTAATGCCTAAGAAAGTATAGTAACATAAAGATTCAAGTAAAAAACATATTTGTTTTTTTCTTTGAGACAACTGTTTTGGATAATCTTACACTCAGATGACAAACTTTAATCCAACAATAATTTCAATTATTAATTCTGAATAAAACTAATATTGTTTAGTATTCTACAATACCCCATTCAAGAAGTTTGAGAAACCTTAAACAAACTGAGAAATATATTTAATGGTTGATGTGCAATCTACAAAGTTTACTGAATAGTTTAAAGACCAAAGGGTTAGAGATTCTTCACTTTGAATCATGTTTGATCTGATTTCATTATTAAAATCCAAACATAAGATGTTATCTTTATGTAAAAATATATACACCTAGATGACAAACTTTGATCCAACAATAATTTTAGTTATTGATTCTGAAAGAAAATAATAATGTTTAGTATTCCACAATACCCAAGCCTAGAATTTTGAGAAACCTTAAATCAACTTAAAGATACATTGACTGCTGTGCAATCTACAAAGTTTGCTAAATAGTTTAAAGAGCAAAGGTTTTGAGATATTTTACTTTGAGCTATGTTTGTTCTGATTTCATTATTATATTCCTTACAAAATATTTCATCTTAATGAAAAAAATACAGTATAAACAAATAACATTGAATCCAATGACCGCGAAGGGACTAAAAACCTCAATCTTCTGATCCGAAGTCAGATGCCCTATCCATTAGGCCACGTGGTCACTGTGTGTCCAAAGATTAACGCCTAAGAAAGTATAGTAATATAAAGATTCAAGTAAAAAACATATTTGTTTTGTTTCTTTGAGACAACTGTTTTGGATAATCTTACACTCAGATGACAAACTTTGATCCAACAATAATTTTAGTTATTGATTCTGAAAGAAAATAATAATGTTTAGTATTCCACAATACCCAAGCCTAGAATTTTAAAAAAACCTTAAATCAACTTAAAGATACATTGACTGCTGTGCAATCTACAAAGTTTGCTAAATAGTTTAAAGAGCAAAGGTTTTGAGATATTTTACTTTGAGCTGTGTTTGTTCTGATTTCATTATTATATTCCTTACAAAATATTTCATCTTAATGAAAAAAACATACAGTATAAACAAATAACATTGAATCCAATGACCACGAAGGGACTCGAACCCTCAATCTCCTGATCCGAAGTCAGACGCCTTATCCATTAGGCCACGTAGTCACTGTTTGTCAAAATATTAATGCCTAAGAAAGTATAGTAACATAAAGATTCAAGTAAAAAACATATTTGTTTTGTTTCTTTGAGACAACTGTTTTGGATAATCTTACACTCAGATGACAAATTTTAATCCAACAATAATTTTAGTTATTGATTCTGAAAGAAAATAATAATGTTTAGTATTCCACAATACCCAAGCCTAGAATTTTGAGAAACCTTAAATCAACTTAAAGATACATTGACTGCTGTGCAATCTACAAAGTTTGCTAAATATTTTAAAGAACAAAGGTTTTGAGATATTTTACTTTGAGCTGTGTTTGTTCTGATTTCATTATTATATTCCTTACAAAATAATTAATCTTAATGAAAAAAATACAGTATAAACAAATAACATTGAATCCAATGACCGCGAAGGGACTAAAAACCTCAATCTTCTGATCCGAAGTCAGATGCCCTATCCATTAGGCCACGTGGTCACCGTGTCTCCAAAGATTAACGCCTAAGAAAGTATAGTAATATAAAGATTCAAGTAAAAAACATATTTGTTTTGTTTCTTTGAGACAACTGTTTTGGACAATCTTACACTCAGATGACAAACTTTGATCCAACAATAATTTTAGTTATTGATTCTGAAAGAAAATAATAATGTTTAGTATTCCACAATACCCAAGCCTAGAATTTTGAGAAACCTTAAATCAACTTAAAGATACATTGACTGCTGTGCAATCTACAAAGTTTGCTAAATAGTTTAAAGAGCAAAGGTTTTGAGATATTTTACTTTGAGCTGTGTTTGTTCTGATTTCATTATTATATTCCTTACAAAATATTTCATCTTAATGAAAAAAAATACAGTATAAACAAATAACATTGAATCCAATGACCACGAAGGGACTCGAACCCTCAATCTTCTGATATGAAGTCAGACGCCTTATCCATTAGGCCACATGGTCACTGTTTGTTAATATATTAATGCCTAAGAAAGTATAGTAACATAAAGATTCAAGTAAAAAACATATTTGTTTTTTTCTTTGAGACAACTGTTTTGGATAATCTTACACTCAGATGACAAACTTTAATCCAACAATAATTTCAATTATTAATTCTGAATAAAACTAATATTGTTTAGTATTCTACAATACCCCATTCAAGAAGTTTGAGAAACCTTAAACAAACTGAGAAATATATTTAATGGTTGATGTGCAATCTACAAAGTTTACTGAATAGTTTAAAGACCAAATGGTTAGAGATTCTTCACTTTGAATCATGTTTGATCTGATTTCATTATTAAAATCCAAACATAAGATGTTATCTTTATGTAAAAATATATACACCTAGATGACAAACTTTGATACAACAATAATTTTAGTTATTGATTCTGAAAGAAAATAATAATGTTTAGTATTCCACAATACCCAAGCCTAGAATTTTGAGAAACCTTAAATCAACTTAAAGATACATTGACTGCTGTGCAATCTACAAAGTTTGCTAAATAGTTTAAAGAACAAACGTTTTGAGATATTTTACTTTGAGCTGTGTTAGTTCTGATTTCATTATTATATTCCTTACAAAATATTTCATCTTAATGAAAAAAATACAGTATAAACAAATAACATTGAATCCAATGACCACGAAGGGTCTCGAATCCTCAATCTTCTGATCCGAAGTCAGATGCCTTATCCATTAGGCCACGTGGTCACCGTGTGTCCAAAGATTAACGCCTAAGAAAGTATAGTAATATAAAGATTCAAGTAAAAAACATATTTGTTTTGTTTCTTTGAGACAACTGTTTTGGATAATCTTACACTCAGATGACAAACTTTGATAAAACAATAATTTTAGTTATTGATTCTGAAAGAAAATAATAATGTTTAGTATTCCACAATACCCAAGCCTAGAATTTTGAGAAACCTTAAATCAACTTAAAGATACATTGACTGCTGTGCAATCTACAAAGTTTGCTAAATAGTTTAAAGAGCAAAGGTTTTGAGATATTTTACTTTGAGCTGTGTTTGTTCTGATTTCATTATTATATTCCTTACAAAATATTTCATCTTAATGAAAAAAATACAGTATAAACAAATATCATTGAATCCAATGACCACGAAGGGACTCGAACCCTCAATCTTCTGATCCGAAGTCAGACGCCTTATCCATTAGGCCACGTGGTCACTGTTTGTCAAAATATTAATGCCTAAGAAAGTATAGTAACATAAAGATTCAAGTAAAAAACATATTTGTTTTGTTTCTTTGAGACAACTGTTTTGGATAATCTTACACTCAGATGACAAACTTTATTCCAACAATAATTTTAGTTATTGATTCTGAAAGAAAATAATATTGTTTAGTATTCCACAATACCCAAGCCTAGAATTTTGAGAAACCTTAAATCAACTTAAAGATACATTGACTGCTGTGCAATCTACAAAGTTTGCTTAATAGTTTAAAGAACAAAGGTTTTGAGATATTTTACTTTGAGCTGTGTTTGTTCTGATTTCATTATTATATTCCTTACAAAATATTTCATCTTAATGAAAAAAATACAGTATAAACAAATAACATTGAATCCAATGACCACGAAGAGACTCGAACCCTCAATCTTCTGATCCGAAGTCAGACGCCTTATCCATTAGGCCACGTGGTCACTGTTTGTTAATATATTAATGCCTAAGAAAGTATAGTAACATAAAGATTCAAGTAAAAAACATATTTGTTTTTTTCTTTGAGACAACTGTTTTGGATAATCTTACACTCAGATGACAAACTTTAATCCAACAATAATTTCAATTATTAATTCTGAATAAAACTAATATTGTTTAGTATTCTACAATACCCCATTCAAGAAGTTTGAGAAACCTTAAACAAACTGAGAAATATATGTAATGGTTGATGTGCAATCTACAAAGTTTACTGAATAGTTTAAAGACCAAAGGGTTAGAGATTCTTCACTTTGAATCATGTTTGATCTGATTTCATTATTAAAATCCAAACATAAGATGTTATCTTTATGTAAAATATATACACCTAGATGACAAACTTTGATCCAACAATAATTTTAGTTATTGATTCTGAAAGAAAATAATAATGTTTAGTATTCCACAATACCCAAGCCTAGAATTTTGAGAAACCTTAAATCAACTTAAAGATACATTGACTGCTGTACAATCTACAAAGTTTGCTAAATAGTTTAAAGAACAAAGGTTTTGAGATATTTTACTTTGAGCTGTGTTTGTTCTAATTTCATTATTATATTCCTTACAAAATATTTCATCTTAATGAAAAAAATACAGTATAAACAAATAACATTGAATCCAATGACCACGAAGGGAATCAAATCCTCAATCTTCTGATGCGAAGTCAGATGCCTTATCCATTAGGCCACGTGGTCACCGTGTGTCCAAAGATTAACGCCTAAGAAAGTATAGTAATATAAAGATTCAAGTAGAAAACACATTTGTTTTGTTTCTTTGAGACAACTGTTTTGGATAATCTTACACTAAGATGACAAACTTTGATAAAACAATAATTTAAGTTATTGATTCTGAAAGAAAATAATAATGTTTAGTATTCCACAATACCCAAGCCTAGAATTTTGAGAAACCTTAAATCAACTTAAAGATACATTGACTGCTGTGCAATCTACAAAGTTTGCTAAATAGTTTAAAGAGCAAAGGTTTTGAGATATTTTACTTTGAGCTGTGTTTGTTCTGATTTCATTATTATATTCCTTACAAAATATTTCATCTTAATGAAAAAAATACAGTATAAACAAATAACATTGAATCCAATGACCACGAAGGGACTCGAACCCTCAATATTCTGATCCGAAGTCAGACGCCTTATCCATTAGGCCACGTGGTCACTGTTTGTCAAAATATTAATGCCTAAGAAAGTATAGTAACATAAAGATTCAAGTAAAAAACATATTTGTTTTGTTTCTTTGAGACAACTGTTTTGGATAATCTTACTCTCAGATGACAAACTTTAATCCAACAATAATTTTAGTTATTGATTCTGAAAGAAAATAATAATGTTTAGTATTCCACAATACCCAAGCCTAGAATTTTGAGAAACCTTAAATCAACTTAAAGATACAATGACTGCTGTGCAATCTACAAAGTTTGCTAAATAGTTTAAAGAGCAAAGGTTTTGAGATATTTTACTTTGAGCTGTGTTTGTTCTGATTTCATTTTTATATTCCTTACAAAATATTTCATCTTAATGAAAAAAATACAGTATAAACAAATAACATTGAAGGCAATGACTACGACGGGACTCGAACCCTCAATCTTCTGATCCGAAGTCAGACGCCTTATCCATTAGGCCACGTGGTCAATGTCTGTCCAAAGATTAACGCCTAAGAAAGTATAGTAATTTAAAGATTCAAGTAAAAAACATATTTGTTTTCTTTCTTTGAGACAACTGTTTTGGATAATCTTACACTCAGATGACAAACTTTAATTCAACAATAATTTCAATTATTAATTCTGAATAAAACTATAATTGTTTAGTATTCTACAATACCCCATTCAAGAAGTTTGAGAAACCTTAAACAAACTGAGAAATATATTTAATGGTTGATGTGCAATCTACAAAGTTTACTGAATAGTTTAAAGACCAAAGGGTTAGAGATTCTTCACTTTGAATCATGTTTGATCTGATTTCATTATTAAAATCCAAACATAAGATGATATCTTTATGTAAAAATATATACACCTAGATGAAAAACTTTGATCCAACAATAATTTTAGTTATTGATTCTGAAAGAAAATAATAATGTTTAGTATTCCACAATACCCAAGCCTAGAATTTTGAGAAACCTTAAATCAACTTAAAGATACATTGACTGCTGTGCAATCTACAAAGTTTGCTAAATAGTTTAAAGAACAAAGGTTTTGAGATATTTTACTTTGAGCTGTGTTTGTTATGATTTCATTATTATATTCCTTACAAAATATTTCATCTTAATGAAAAAAATACAGTATAAACAAATAACATTGAATCCAATGACTACGAAGGGACTCTAACCCTCAATCTTCTGATCCGAAGTCAGATGCCTTATCCATTAGGCCACGTGGTCACAGTGTGTCCAAAGGTTAACGCCTAAGAAAGTATAGTAATATAAAGATTCAAGTAAAAAACATATTTGTTTTGTTTCTTTGAGACAACTGTTTTGGATAATCTTACACTCAGATGACAAACTTTGATCCAACAATAATTTTAGTTATTGATTCTGAAAGAAAATAATAATGTTTAGTATTCCACAATACCCAAGCCTAGAATTTTGAGAAACCTTAAATCAACTTAAAGATACATTGACTGCTGTGCAATCTACAAAGTTTGCTAAATAGTTTAAAGAACAAAGGTTTTGAGATATTTTACTTTGAGCTGTGTTTGTTCTGATTTCATTATTACATTCCTTACAAAATATTTCATCTTAATGAAAAAAAAAATACAGTATAAACAAATAACATTGAAGGCAATGACCACGTAGGGACTCGAACCCTCAATCTTCTGATCTGAAGTCAGACGCCTTATCCATTAGGCCACGTGGTCAATGTCTGTCCAAAGATTAACGCCTAAGAAAGTATAGTAATATAAAGATTCAAGTAAAAAACATATTTGTTTTGTTTCTTTGAGACAACTGTTTTGGATAATCTTACACTCAGATGACAAACTTTGATCCAACAATTATTTTAGTTATTGATTCTGAAAGAAAGTAATAATGTTTAGTATTCTACAATACCCAAGCCTAGAATTTTGAGAAACCTTAAATCAACTTAAAGATACATTGACTGCTGTGCAATCTACAAAGTTTGCTAAATAGTTTAAAGAACAAAGGTTTTGAGATATTTTACTTTGAGCTGTGTTTGTTCTGATTTCATTATTATATTCCTTACAAAATATTTCATCTTAATGAAAAAAATACAGTATAAACAAATAACATTGAATCCAATGACCACGAAGGGACTCGAACCCTCAATCTTCTGATCCGAAGTCAGATGCCTTATCCATTAGGCCACGTGGTCACTGTTTGTTAGTATATTAATGCCTAAGAAAGTATAGTAACATAAAGATTCAAGTAAAAAACATATTTGTTTTTTTCTTTGAGACAACTGTTTTGGATAATCTTACACTCAGATGACAAACTTTAATCCAACAATAATTTCATTTATTAATTCTGAATAAAACTAATATTGTTTAGTATTCTACAATACCCCATTCAAGAAGTTTGAGAAACCTTAAACAAACTGAGAAATATATGTAATGGTTGATGTGCAATCTACAAAGTTTAATGAATAGTTTAAAGACCAAAGGGTTAGAGATTCTTCACTTTGAATCATGTTTGATCTGATTTCATTATTAAAATCCAAACATAAGATGTTATCTTTATGTAAAATATATACACCTAGATGACAAACTTTGATCCAACAATAATTTTAGTTATTGATTCTGAAAGAAAATAATAATGTTTAGTATTCCACAATACCCAAGCCTAGAATTTTGAGAAACCTTAAATCAACTTAAAGATACATTGACTGCTGTACAATCTACAAAGTCTGCTAAATAGTTTAAAGAACAAAGGTTTTGAGATATTTTACTTTGAGCTGTGTTTGTTCTGATTTCATTATTATATTCCTTACAAAATATTTCATCTTAATGAAAAAAATACAGTATAAACAAATAACATTGAATCCGATGACCACGAAGGGAATCGAATCCTCAATATTCTGATGCGAAGTCAGATGCCTTATCCATTAGGCCACGTGGTCACCGTGTGTCCAACGATTAACGCCTAAGAAAGTATAGTAATATAAAGATTCAAGTAAAAAACACATTTGTTTTGTTTCTTTGAGACAACTGTTTTGGATAATCTTACACTAAGATGACAAACTTTGATAAAACAATAATTTAAGTTATTGATTCTGAAAGAAAATAATAATGTTTAGTATTCCACAATACCCAAGCCTAGAATTTTGAGAAACCTTAAATCAACTTAAAGATACATTGACTGCTGTGCAATCTACAAAGTTTGCTAAATAGTTTAAAGAGCAAAGGTTTTGAGATATTTTACTTTGAGCTGTGTTTGTTCTGATTTCATTATTATATTCCTTACAAAATATTTCATCTTAATGAAAAAAATACAGTATAAACAAATATCATTGAATCCAATGACCACGAAGGGACTCGAACACTCAATATTCTGATCCGAAGTCAGACGCCTTATCCATTAGGCCACGTGGTCACTGTTTGTCAAAATATTAATGCCTAAGAAAGTATAGTAACATAAAGATTCAAGTAAAAAACATATTTGTTTTGTTTCTTTGAGACAACTGTTTTGGATAATCTTACTCTCAGATGACAAACTTTAATCCAACAATAATTTTAGTTATTGATTCTGAAAGAAAATAATAATGTTTAGTATTCCACAATACCCAAGCCTAGAATTTTGAGAAACCTTAAATCAACTTAAAGATACAATGACTGCTGTGCAATCTACAAAGTTTGCTAAATAGTTTAAAGAGCAAAGGTTTTGAGATATTTTACTTTGAGCTGTGTTTGTTCTGATTTCATTTTTATATTCCTTACAAAATATTTCATCTTAATGAAAAAAATACAGTATAAACAAATAACATTGAAGGCAATGACCACGACGGGACTCGAACCCTCAATCTTCTTATCCGAAGTCAGACGCCTTATCCATTAGGCCACGTGGTCAATGTCTGTCCAAAGATTAACGCCTAAGAAAGTATAGTAATTTAAAGATTCAAGTAAAAAACATATTTGTTTTCTTTCTTTGAGACAACTGTTTTGGATAATCTTACACTCAGATGACAAACTTTAATTCAACAATAATTTCAATTATTAATTCTGAATAAAACTATAATTGTTTAGTATTCTACAATACCCCATTCAAGAAGTTTGAGAAACCTTAAACAAACTGAGAAATATATTTAATGGTTGATGTGCAATCTACAAAGTTTACTGAATAGTTTAAAGACCAAAGGGTTAGAGATTCTTCACTTTGAATCATGTTTGATCTGATTTCATTATTAAAATCCAAACATAAGATGATATCTTTATGTAAAAATATATACACCTAGATGAAAAACTTTGATCCAACAATAATTTTAGTTATTGATTCTGAAAGAAAATAATAATGTTTAGTATTCCACAATACCCAAGCCTAGAATTTTGAGAAACCTTAAATCAACTTAAAGATACATTGACTGCTGTGCAATCTACAAAGTTTGCTAAATAGTTTAAAGAACAAAGGTTTTGAGATATTTTACTTTGAGCTGTGTTTGTTATGATTTCATTATTATATTCCTTACAAAATATTTCATCTTAATGAAAAAAATACAGTATAAACAAATAACATTGAATCCAATGACTACGAAGGGACTCTAACCCTCAATCTTCTGATCCGAAGTCAGATGCCTTATCCATTAGGCCACGTGGTCACAGTGTGTCCAAAGGTTAACGCCTAAGAAAGTATAGTAATATAAAGATTCAAGTAAAAAACATATTTGTTTTGTTTCTTTGAGACAACTGTTTTGGATAATCTTACACTCAGATGACAAACTTTGATCCAACAATAATTTTAGTTATTGATTCTGAAAGAAAATAATAATGTTTAGTATTCCACAATACCCAAGCCTAGAATTTTGAGAAACCTTAAATCAACTTAAAGATACATTGACTGCTGTGCAATCTACAAAGTTTGCTAAATAGTTTAAAGAACAAAGGTTTTGAGATATTTTACTTTGAGCTGTGTTTGTTCTGATTTCATTATTATATTCCTTACAAAATATTTCATCTTAATGAAAAAAAAAAAAACAGTATAAACAAATAACATTGAAGGCAATGACCACGAAGGGACTCGAACCCTCAATCTTCTGATCTGAAGTCAGACGCCTTATCCATTAGGCCACGTGGTCAATGTCTGTCCAAAGATTAACGCCTAAGAAAGTATAGTAATATAAAGATTCAAGTAAAAAACATATTTGTTTTGTTTCTTTGAGACAACTGTTTTGGATAATCTTACACTCAGATGACAAACTTTGATCCAACAATTATTTTAGTTATTGATTCTGAAAGAAAGTAATAATGTTTAGTATTCTACAATACCCAAGCCTAGAATTTTGAGAAACCTTAAATCAACTTAAAGATACATTGACTGCTGTGCAATCTACAAAGTTTGCTAAATAGTTTAAAGAACAAAGGTTTTGAGATATTTTACTTTGAGCTGTGTTTGTTCTGATTTCATTATTATATTCCTTACAAAATATTTCATCTTAATGAAAAAAATACAGTATAAACAAATAACATTGAATCCAATGACCACGAAGGGACTCGAACCCTCAATCTTCTGATACGAAGTCAGATGCCTTATCCATTAGGCCACGTGGTCACTGTTTGTTAGTATATTAATGCCTAAGAAAGTATAGTAACATAAAGATTCAAGTAAAAAACATATTTGTTTTTTTCTTTGAGACAACTGTTTTGGATAATCTTACACTCAGATGACAAACTTTAATCCAACAATAATTTCATTTATTAATTCTGAATAAAACTAATATTGTTTAGTATTCTACAATACCCCATTCAAGAAGTTTGAGAAACCTTAAACAAACTGAGAAATATATGTAATGGTTGATGTGCAATCTACAAAGTTTACTGAATAGTTTAAAGACCAAAGGGTTAGAGATTCTTCACTTTGAATCATGTTTGATCTGATTTCATTATTAAAATCCAAACATAAGAAGTTATCTTTATGTAAAATATATACACCTAGATGACAAACTTTGATCCAACAATAATTTTAGTTATTGATTCTGAAAGAAAATAATAATGTTTAGTATTCCACAATACCCAAGCCTAGAATTTTGAGAAACCTTAAATCAACTTAAAGATACATTGACTGCTGTACAATCTACAAAGTCTGCTAAATAGTTTAAAGAACAAAGGTTTTGAGATATTTTACTTTGAGCTGTGTTTGTTCTGATTTCATTATTATATTCCTTACAAAATATTTCATCTTAATGAAAAAAATACAGTATAAACAAATAACATTGAATCCGATGACCACGAAGGGAATCGAATCCTCAATATTCTGATGCGAAGTCAGATGCCTTATCCATTAGGCCACGTGGTCACCGTGTGTCCAACGATTAACGCCTAAGAAAGTATAGTAATATAAAGATTCAAGTAAAAAACACATTTGTTTTGTTTCTTTGAGACAACTGTTTTGGATAATCTTACACTAAGATGACAAACTTTGATAAAACAATAATTTAAGTTATTGATTCTGAAAGAAAATAATAATGTTTAGTATTCCACAATACCCAAGCCTAGAATTTTGAGAAACCTTAAATCAACTTAAAGATACATTGACTGCTGTGCAATCTACAAAGTTTGCTAAATAGTTTAAAGAGCAAAGGTTTTGAGATATTTTACTTTGAGCTGTGTTTGTTCTGATTTCATTATTATATTCCTTACAAAATATTTCATCTTAATGAAAAAAATACAGTATAAACAAATATCATTGAATCCAATGACCACGAAGGGACTCGAACCCTCAATCTTCTGATCCGAAGTCAAACGCCTTATCCATTAGGCCACGTGGTCACTGTTTGTCAAAATATTAATGCCTAAGAAAGTATAGTAACATAAAGATTCAAGTAAAAAACATATTTGTTTTGTTTCTTTGAGACAACTGTTTTGGATAATCTTACACTCAGATGACAAACTTTATTCCAACAATAATTTTAGGTATTGATTCTGAAAGAAAATAATATTGTTTAGTATTCCACAATACCCAAGCCTAGAATTTTGAGAAACCTTAAATCAACTTAAAGATACATTGACTGCTGTGCAATCTACAAAGTTTGCTTAATAGTTTAAAGAACAAAGGTTTTGAGATATTTTACTTTGAGCTGTGTTTGTTCTGATTTCATTATTATATTCCTTACAGAATATTTCATCTTAATGAAAAAAATACAGTATAAACAAATAACATTGAATCCAATGACCACGAAGGGACTCGAACCCTCAATCTTCTGATCCGAAGTCAGACGCCTTATCCATTAGGCCACGTGGTCACTGTTTGTAAAAAAATTAATGCCTAAGAAAGTATAGTAACATAAAGATTCAAGTAAAAAACATATTTGTTTTGTTTCTTTGAGACAACTGTTTTGGATAATCTTACACTCAGATGACAAACTTTAATTCAACAATAATTTTAGTTATTGATTCTGAAAGAAAATAATAATGTTTAGTATTCCACAATACCCAAGCCTAGAATTTTGAGAAACCTTAAATCAACTTAAAGATACATTGACTGCTGTGCAATCTACAAAGTTTGCTAAATAGTTTAAAGAACAAAGGTATTGAGATATTTTACTTTGAGCTGTGTTTGTTCTGATTTCATTATTATATTCCTTACAAAATATTTCATCTTAATAAAAAAAAAAATACAGTATAAACAAATAACATTGAAGGCAATGACCACGAAGGGACTCGAACCCTCAATCTTCTGATCCAAAGTCAGACGCCTTATCCATTAGGCCACGTGGTCACTGTTTGTTAATATATTAATGCCTAAGAAAGTATAGTAACATAAAGATTCAAGTAAAAACATATTTGTTTTTTTCTTTGAGACAACTGTTTTGGATAATCTTACACTCAGATGACAAACTTTAATCCAACAATAATTTCAATTATTAATTCTGAATAAAACTAATATAGTTTAGTATTCTACAATACCCCATTCAAGAAGTTTGAGAAACCTTGAACAAACTGAGAAATATATTTAATGGTTGTTGTGCAATCTACAAAGTTTACTGAATAGTTTAAAGACCAAAGGGTTAGAGATTCTTCACTTTGAATCATGTTTGATCTGATTTCATTATTAAAATCCAAACATAAGATGTTATCTTTATGTAAAAATATATACACCTAGATGACAAACTTTGATCCAACAATAATTTTAGTTATTGATTCTGAAAGAAAATAATAATGTTTAGTATTCCACAATACCCAAGCCTAGAATTTTGAGAATCCTTAAATCAACTTAAAGATACATTGACTGCTGTGCAATCTACAAAGTTTGCTAAATAGTTTAAAGAACAAAGGTTTTCAGATATTTTACTTTGAGCTGTGTTTGTTCTGATTTCATTATTATATTCCTTACAAAATATTTCATCTTAATGAAAAAAATACAGTATAAACAAATAACATTGAATCCAATGACCACGAAGGGACTCGAACACTCAATCTTCTGATCCGAAGTTAGACGCCTCATCCATTAGGCCACGTGGTCACTGTTTGTCAATATATTAATGCTTAAGAAAGTATAGTAACATAAAGATTCAAGTAAAAAACATATTTGTTTTTTTCTTTGAGACAACTGTTTTGGATAATCTTACACTCAGATGACAAACTTTAATCCAACAATAATTTCAATTATTAATTCTGAATAAAACTAATATTGTTTAGTATTCTACAATACCCCATTCAAGAAGTTTGAGAAACCTTAAACAAACTGAGAAATATATTTAATGGTAGATGTGCAATCTACAAAGTTTACTGAATAGTTTAAAGACCAAAGGGTTAGAGATTCTTCACTTTGAATCATGTTTGATCTGATTTCATTATTATAATCCATACATAAGATGTTATCTTTATGTAAAAATATATACACCTAGATGACAAACTTTGATCCAACAATAATTTTAGTTATTGATTCTGAAAGAAAATAATAATGTTTAGTATTCCACAATACCCAAGCCTAGAATTTTGAGAAACCTTAAATCAATTTATAGATATATTGACTGCTGTGCAATCTACAAAGTTTGCTAAATAGTTTAAAGAACAAAGGTTTTCAGATATTTTACTTTGAGCTGTGTTTGTTCTGATTTCATTATTATATTCCTTACAAAATATTTCATCTTAATGAAAAAATACAGTATAAACAAATAACATTGAATGCAATGACCACGAAGGGACTCGAACCCTCAATCTTCTGATCCGAAGTCAGACGCCTTATCCATTAGGCCACGTGGTCAATGTCTGTCCAAAGATTAACGCCTAAGAAAGTATAGTAATATAAAGATTCAAGTAAAAAACATATTTTTTTGTTTCTTTGAGACAACTGTTTTGGATAATCTTACACTCAGATGACAAACTTTAATCCAACAATAATTTCAATTATTAATTCTGAATAAAACTAATATAGTTTAGTATTCTACAATACCCCATTCAAGAAGTTTGAGAAACCTTGAACAAACTGAGAAATATATTTAATGGTTGTTGTGCAATCTACAAAGTTTACTGAATAGTTTAAAGACCAAAGGGTTAGAGACTCTTCACTTTGAATCATGTTTGATCTGATTTCATTATTATAATCCATACATAAGATGTTATCTTTATGTAAAAATATATACACCTAGATGACAAACTTTGATCCAACAATAATTTTAGTTATTGATTCTGAAAGAAAATAATAATGTTTAGTATTCCACAATACCCAAACCTAGTATTTTGAGAAACCTTAAATCAACTTAAAGATACATTGACTGCTGTGCAATCTACAAAGTTTGCTAAATAGTTTAAAGAACAAAGGTTTTGAGATATTTTACTTTGAGCTGTGTTTTTTCTGATTTCATTATTATATTCCTTACAAAATATTTCATCTTAATGAAAAAAATACAGTATAAACAAATAACATTGAATCCAATGACCACGAAGGGACTCGAATCCTCAATCTTCTGATCCGAAGTCAGATGCCTTATCCATTAGGCCATGTGGTCACCGTTTGTCAATATATTAATGCCTAAGAAAGTATAGTAACATAAAGATTCAATTAAAAAACATATTTGTTTTTTTCTTTGAGACAACTGTTTTGGATAATCTTACACTCAGATGACAAACTTTAATCCAACAATAATTTCAATTATTAATTCTGAATAAAATTAATATTGTTTAGTATTCTACAATACCCCATTCAAGAAGTTTGAGAAACCTTAAACAAACTGAGAAATCTATTTAATGGTTGATGTGCAATCTACAAAGTTTACTGAATAGTTTAAAGACCAAAGGGTTAGAGATTCTTCACTTTGAATCATGTTTAATCTGATTTAATTATTAAAATCCAAACATAAGATGTTATCTTTATGTAAAAATATATACACCTAGATGACAAACTTTGATTCAACAATAATTTTAGTTATTGATTCTGAAAGAAAATAATAATGTTTAGTATTCCACAATACCCAAGCCTAGAATTTTGAGAAACCTTAAATCAACTTAAAGATACATTGACTGCTGTGCAATCTACAAAGTTTGCTAAATAGTTTAAAGAACAAAGGTTTTGAGATATTTTACTTTGAGCTGTGTTAGTTCTGATTTCATTATTATATTCCTTACAAAATATTTCATCTTAATGAAAAAAATACAGTATAAACAAAGAACATTGAATCCAATGACCACGAAGGGACTCGAATCCTCAATCTTCTGATCCGAAGTCAGATGCCTAATCCATTAGCCCACGTGGTCACCATGTGTTCGAATATTAACGCCTAAGAAAGTATAGTAATATAAAGATTCAAGTAAAAAACATATTTGTTTCTTTGAGACAACTGTTTTGGATAATCTTACACTCAAATGACAAACTTTGATCCAACAATAATTTTAGTTATTGATTCTGAAAGAAAATAATAATGTTTAGTATTCCACAATACCCAAGCCTAGAATTTTGAGAATCCTTAAATCAACTTAAAGATACATTGACTGCTGTGCAATCTACAAAGTTTGCTAAATAGTTTAAAGAACAAAGGTTTTGAGATATTTTACTTTGAGCTGTGTTTGTTCTTATTTCATTATTATATTCCTTACAAAATATTTCATCTTAATGAAAAAAATACAGTATAAACAAATAACATTGAATCCAATGACCACGAAGGGACTCGAACCCTCAATCTTCTGATCCGAAGTCAGACGCCTTATCCATTAGGCCACGTGGTCACTCTTTGTCAATATATCAATGCCTAAGATAGTATAGTAACATAAAGATTCAAGTAAAAAACATATTTGTTTTTTTCTTTGAGACAACTGTTTTGGATAATCTTACACTCAGATGACAAACTTTAATGCAACAATAATTTCAATTATTAATTCTGAATAAAACTAATATTGTTTAGTATTCTACAATACCCCATTCAAGAAGTTTGAGAAACCTTAAACAAACTGAGAAATATATTTAATGGTTGATGTGCAATCTACAAAGTTTACTGAATAGTTTAAAGACCAAAGGGTTAGAGATTCTTCACTTTGAATCATGTTTGATCTGATTTCATTATTAAAATCCAAACATAAGATGTTATCTTTATGTAAAAATATATACACCTAGATGACAAACTTTGATCCAACAATAATTTTAGTTATTGATTCTGAAAGAAAATAATAATGTTTAGTATTCCACAATACCCAAGCCTAGAATTTTGAGAAACCTTAAATCAATTTATAGATATATTGACTGCTGTGCAATCTACAAAGTTTGCTAAATAGTTTAAAGAACAAAGGTTTTCAGATATTTTACTTTGAGCTGTGTTTGTTCTGATTTCATTATTATATTCCTTACAAAATATTTCATCTTAATGAAAAAATACAGTATAAACAAATAACATTGAATGCAATGACCACGAAGGGACTCGAACCCTCAATCTTCTGATCCGAAGTCAGACGCCTTATCCATTAGGCCACGTGGTCAATGTCTGTCCAAAGATTAACGCCTAAGAAAGTATAGTAATATAAAGATTCAAGTAAAAAACATATTTGTTTTGTTTCTTTGAGACAACTGTTTTGGATAATCTTACACTCAGATGACAAACTTTAATCCAACAATAATTTCAATTATTAATTCTGAATAAAACTAATATAGTTTAGTATTCTACAATACCCCATTCAAGAAGTTTGAGAAACCTTGAACAAACTGAGAAATATATTTAATGGTTGTTGTGCAATCTACAAAGTTTACTGAATAGTTTAAAGACCAAAGGGTTAGAGACTCTTCACTTTGAATCATGTTTGATCTGATTTCATTATTAAAATCCATACATAAGATGTTATCTTTATGTAAAAATATATACACCTAGATGACAAACTTTGATCCAACAATAATTTTAGTTATTGATTCTGAAAGAAAATAATAATGTTTAGTATTCCACAATACCCAAGCCTAGAATTTTGAGAAACCTTTAATCAACTTAAAGATACATTGACTGCTGTGCAATCTACAAAGTTTGCTAAATAGTTTAAAGAACAAAGGTTTTGAGATATTTTACTTTGAGCTGTGTTTGTTCTGATTTCATTATTATATTCCTTACAAAATATTTAATCTTAATGAAAAAAATACAGTATAAACAAATAACATTGAATCCAATGACCACGAAGGGACTCGAACACTCAATCTTCTGATCCGAAGTTAGACGCCTCATCCATTAGGCCACGTGGTCGCTGTTTGTCAATATATTAATGCTTAAGAAAGTATAGTAACATAAAGATTCAAGTAAAAAACATATTTGTTTTTTTCTTTGAGACAACTGTTTTGGATAATCTTACACTCAGATGACAAACTTTAATCCAACAATAATTTCAATTATTAATTCTGAATAAAACTAATATTGTTTAGTATTCTACAATACCCCATTCAAGAAGTTTGAGAAACCTTAAACAAACTGAGAAATATATTTAATGGTTGATGTGCAATCTACAAAGTTTACTGAATAGTTTAAAGACCAAAGGGTTAGAGATTCTTCACTTTGAATCATATTTGATCTGATTTCATTATTATAATCCATACATAAGATGTTATCTTTATGTAAAAATATATACACCTAGATGACAAACTTTGATCCAACAATAATTTTAGTTAATGATTCTGAAAGAAAATAATAATGTTTAGTATTCCACAATACCCAAGCCTAGAATTTTGAGAAACCTTTAATCAACTTAAAGATACATTGACTGCTGTGCAATCTACAAAGTTTGCTAAATAGTTTAAAGAACAAAGGTTTTGAGATATTTTACTTTGAGCTGTGTTTGTTCTGATTTCATTATTATATTCCTTACAAAATATTTCATCTTAATGAAAAAAATACAGTATAAACAAATAACATTGAATCCAATGACCACAAAGGGACTCGAATCCTCAATCTTCTGATCCGAAGTCAGATGCCTAATCCATTAGGCCACGTGGTCACCATGTGTCCAAAGATTAACGCCTAAGAAAGTATAGTAATATAAAGATTCAAGTAAAAAACATATTTGTTTTGTTTCTTTGAGACAACTGTTTTGGATAATCTTAAACTCAGATGACAAACTTTGATCCAACAATAATTTTAGTTATTGATTCTGAAAGAAAATAATAATGTTTAGTATTCCACAATACCCAAACCTAGTATTTTGAGAAACCTTAAATCAACTTAAAGATACATTGACTGCTGTGCAATCTACAAAGTTTGCTAAATAGTTTAAAGAACAAAGGTTTTGAGATATTTTACTTTGAGCTGTGTTTTTTCTGATTTCATTATTATATTCCTTACAAAATATTTCATCTTAATGAAAAAAATACAGTATAAACAAATAACATTGAATCCAATGACCACGAAGGGACTCGAATCCTCAATCTTCTGATCCGAAGTCAGATGCCTTATCCATTAGGCCATGTGGTCACCGTTTGTCAATATATTAATGCCTAAGAAAGTATAGTAACATAAAGATTCAATTAAAAAACATATTTGTTTTTTTCTTTGAGACAACTGTTTTGGATAATCTTACACTCAGATGACAAACTTTAATCCAACAATAATTTCAATTATTAATTCTGAATAAAATTAATATTGTTTAGTATTCTACAATACCCCATTCAAGAAGTTTGAGAAACCTTAAACAAACTGAGAAATATATTTAATGGTTGATATGCAATCTACAAAGTTTACTGAATAGTTTAAAGACCAAAGGGTTAGAGATTCTTCACTTTGAATCATGTTTAATCTGATTTAATTATTAAAATCCAAACATAAGATGTTATCTTTATGTAAAAATATATACACCTAGATGACAAACTTTGATTCAACAATAATTTTAGTTATTGATTCTGAAAGAAAATAATAATGTTTAGTATTCCACAATACCCAAGCCTAGAATTTTGAGAAACCTTAAATCAACTTAAAGATACATTGACTGCTGTGCAATCTACAAAGTTTGCTAAATAGTTTAAAGAACAAAGGTTTTGAGATATTTTACTTTGAGCTGTGTTAGTTCTGATTTCATTATTATATTCCTTACAAAATATTTCATCTTAATGAAAAAAATACAGTATAAACAAAGAACATTGAATCCAATGACCACGAAGGGACTCGAATCTTCAATCTTCTGATCCGAAGTCAGATGCCTTATCCATTAGGCCACGTGGTCACCATGTGTTCGAATATTAACGCCTAAGAAAGTATAGTAATATAAAGATTCAAGTAAAAAACATATTTGTTTCTTTGAGACAACTGTTTTGGATAATCTTACACTCAAATGACAAACTTTGATCCAACAATAATTTTAGTTATTGATTCTGAAAGAAAATAATAATGTTTAGTATTCCACAATACCCAAGCCTAGAATTTTGAGAATCCTTAAATCAACTTAAAGATACATTGACTGCTGTGCAATCTACAAAGTTTGCTAAATAGTTTAAAGAACAAAGGTTTTGAGATATTTTACTTTGAGCTGTGTTTGTTCTTATTTCATTATTATATTCCTTACAAAATATTTCATCTTAATGAAAAAAATACAGTATAAACAAATAACATTGAATCCAATGACCACGAAGGGACTCGAACCCTCAATCTTCTGATCCGAAGTCAGACGCCTTATCCATTAGGCCACGTGGTCACTCTTTGTCAATATATCAATGCCTAAGATAGTATAGTAACATAAAGATTCAAGTAAAAAACATATTTGTTTTGTTTCTTTGAGACAACTGTTTTGGATAATCTTACACTCAGATGACAAACTTTAATCCAACAATAATTTCAATTATTAATTCTGAATAAAACTAATATAGTTTAGTATTCTACAATACCCCATTCAAGAAGTTTGAGAAACCTTGAACAAACTGAGAAATATATTTAATGGTTGTTGTGCAATCTACAAAGTTTACTGAATAGTTTAAAGACCTAAGGGTTAGAGACTCTTCACTTTGAATCATGTTTGATCTGATTTCATTATTATAATCCATACATAAGATGTTATCTTTATGTAAAAATATATACACCTAGATGACAAACTTTGATCCAACAATAATTTTAGTTATTGATTCTGAAAGAAAATAATAATGTTTAGTATTCCACAATACCCAAGCCTAGAATTTTGAGAAACCTTAAATCAACTTAAAGATACATTGACTGCTGTGCAATCTACAAAGTTTGCTAAATAGTTTAAAGAACAAAGGTTTTGAGATATTTTACTTTGAGCTGTGTTTGTTCTGATTTCATTATTATATTCCTTACAAAATATTTCATCTTAATGAAAAAAATACAGTATAAACAAATAACATTGAATCCAATGACCACGAAGGGACTCGAATCCTCAATCTTCTGATCCGAAGTCAGACGCCTTATCCATTAGGCCACGTGGTCAATGTCTGTCCAAAGATTAACGCCTAAGAAAGTATAGTAACGTAAAAAGATTCAAGTAAAAAACATATTTGTTTTGTTTCTTTGAGACAACTGTTTTGGATAATCTTACACTCAGATGACAAACTTTAATTCAACAATAATTTCAATTATTAATTCTGAATAAAACTAATATTGTTTAGTATTCTACAATACCCCATTCAATAAGTTTGAGAAACCTTAAACAAACTGAGAAATATATTTAATGGTTGATGTGCAATCTACAAAGTTTACTGAATAGTTTAAAGACCAAAGGGTTAGAGATTCTTCACTTTGAATCATGTTTGATCTGATTTCATTATTATAATCCAAACATAAGATGTTATCTTTATGTAAAAATATATACACCTAGATGACAAACTTTGATCCAACAATAATTTTAGTTATTGATTCTGAAAGAAAATAATAATGTTTAGTATTCCACAATACCCAGGCCTAGAATTTTGAGAAACCTTAAATCAATATATAGATATATTGACTGCTGTGCAATCTACAAAGTTTGCTAAATAGTTTAAAGAACAAAGGTTTTGAGATATTTTACTTTGAGCTGTGTTTGTTCTGATTTCATTATTATATTCCTTACAAAATATTTCATCTTAATGAAAAAATACAGTATAAACAAATAACATTGAATGCAATGACCACGAAGGGACTCGAACCCTCAATCTTCTGATCCGAAGTCAGACGCCTTATCCATTAGGCCACGTGGTCAATGTCTGTCCAAAGATTAACGCCTAAGAAAGTATAGTAATATAAAGATTCAAGTAAAAAACATATGTTTTGTTTCCTTGAGACAACTGTTTTGGATAATCTTACACTCAGATGACAAACTTTAATCCAACAATAATTTCAATTATTAATTCTGAATAAAACTAATATAGTTTAGTATTCTACAATACCCCATTCAAGAAGTTTGAGAAACCTTGAACAAACTGAGAAATATATTTAATGGTTGTTGTGCAATCTACAAAGTTTACTGAATAGTTTAAAGACCAAAGGGTTAGAGACTCTTCACTTTGAATCATGTTTGATCTGATTTCATTATTATAATCCATACATAAGATGTTATCTTTATGTAAAAATATATACACCTAGATGACAAACTTTGATCCAACAATAATTTTAGTTATTGATTCTGAAAGAAAATAATAATGTTTAGTATTCCACAATACCCAAGCCTAGAATTTTGAGAAACCTTTAATCAACTTAAAGATACATTGACTGCTGTGCAATCTACAAAGTTTGCTAAATAGTTTAAAGAACAAAGGTTTTGAGATATTTTACTTTGAGCTGTGTTTGTTCTGATTTCATTATTATATTCCTTACAAAATATTTCATCTTAATGAAAAAAATACAGTATAAACAAATAACATTGAATCCAATGACCACGAAGGGACTCGAATCCTCAATCTTCTGATCCGAAGTCAGACACCTTATCCATTAGGCCACGTGGTCAATGTCTGTCCAAAGATTAACGCCTAAGAAAGTATAGTAACGTAAAAAGATTCAAGTAAAAAACATATTTGTTTTGTTTCTTTGAGACAACTGTTTTGGATAATCTTACACTCAGATGACAAACTTTAATTCAACAATAATTTCAATTATTAATTCTGAATAAAACTAATATTGTTTAGTATTCTACAATACCCCATTCAATAAGTTTGAGAAACCTTAAACAAACTGAGAAATATATTTAATGGTTGATGTGCAATCTACAAAGTTTACTGAATAGTTTAAAGACCAAAGGGTTAGAGATTCTTCACTTTGAATCATGTTTGATCTGATTTCATTATTATAATCCATACATAAGATGTTATCTTTATGTAAAAATATATACACCTAGATGACAAACTTTGATCCAACAATAATTTTAGTTAATGATTCTGAAAGAAAATAATAATGTTTAGTATTCCACAATACCCAAGCCTAGAATTTTGAGAAACCTTTAATCAACTTAAAGATACATTGACTGCTGTGCAATCTACAAAGTTTGCTAAATAGTTTAAAGAACAAAGGTTTTGAGATATTTTACTTTGAGCTGTGTTTGTTCTGATTTCATTATTATATTCCTTACAAAATATTTCATCTTAATGAAAAAAATACAGTATAAACAAATAACATTGAATCCAATGACCACAAAGGGACTCGAATCCTCAATCTTCTGATCCGAAGTCCTCAATCTTCTGATCCGAAGACCACGTGGCCTTATCCATTAGGCCACGTGGTCACCATGTGCCCAAAGATTAACGCCTAAGAAAGTATAGTAATATAAAGATTCAAGTAAAAAACATATTTGTTTTGTTTCTTTGAGACAACTGTTTTGGATAATCTTAAACTCAGATGACAAACTTTGATCCAACAATAATTTTAGTTATTGATTCTGAAAGAAAATAATAATGTTTAGTATTCCACAATACCCAAACCTAGTATTTTGAGAAACCTTAAATCAACTTAAACATACATTGACTGCTGTGCAATCTACAAAGTTTGCTAAATAGTTTAAAGAACAAAGGTTTTGAGATATTTTACTTTGAGCTGTGTTTGTTCTTATTTCATTATTATATTCCTTACAAAATATTTCATCTTAATGAAAAAAATACAGTATAAACAAATAACATTGAATACAATGACCACGAAGGGACTCGAACCCTCAATCTTCTGATTCGAAGTCAGACGCCTTATCCATTAGGCCACGTGGTCACTCTTTGTCAATATATCAATATATTTAATGGTTGATATGCAATCTACAAAGTTTACTGAATAGTTTAAAGACCAAAGGGTTAGAGATTCTTCACTTTGAATCATGTTTAATCTGATTTAATTATTAAAATCCAAACATAAGATGTTATCTTTATGTAAAAATATATACACCTAGATGACAAACTTTGATTCAACAACAATTTTAGTTATTGATTCTGAAAGAAAATAATAATGTTTAGTATTCCACAATACCCAAGCCTAGAATGTTGAGAAACCTTAAATCAACTTAAAGATACATTGACTGCTGTGCAATCTACAAAGTTTGCTAAATAGTTTAAAGAACAAAGGTTTTGAGATATTTTACTTTGAGCTGTGTTTGTTCTGATTTCATTATTATATTCCTTACAAAATATTTCATCTTAATGAAAAAAATACAGTATAAACAAAGAACATTGAATCCAATGACCACGAAGGGACTCGAATCCTCAATCTACTGATCCGAAGTCAGATGCCTTATCCATTAGGCCACGTGGTCACCATGTGTCCGAAGATTAACGCCTAAGAAAGTATAGTAATATAAAGATTCAAGTAAAAAACATATTTGTTTTGTTTCTTTGAGACAACTGTTTTGGATAATCTTACACTCAAATGACAAACTTTGATCCAACAATAATTTTAGTTATTGATTCTGAAAGAAAATAATAATGTTTAGTATTCCACAATACCCAAGCCTAGAATTTTGAGAATCCTTAAATCAACTTAAAGATACATTGACTGCTGTGCAATCTACAAAGTTTGCTAAATAGTTTAAAGAACAAAGGTTTTGAGATATTTTACTTTGATCTGTGTTTGTTCTTATTTCATTATTATATTCCTTACAAAATATTTCATCTTAATGAAAAAAATACAGTATAAACAAATAACATTGAATCCAATGACCACGAAGGGACTCGAACCCTCAATCTTCTGATCCAAAGTCAGACGCCTTATCCATTAGGCCACGTGGTCACTCTTTGTCAATATATCAATACCTAAGATAGTATAGTAACATAAAGATTCAAGTAAAAAACATATTTGTTTTTTTCTTTGAGACAACTGTTTTGGATAATCTTACACTCAGATGACAAACTTTAATGCAACAATAATTTCAATTATTAATTCTGAATAAAACTAATATTGTTTAGTATTCTACAATACCCCATTCAAGAAGTTTGAGAAACCTTAAACAAACTGAGAAATATATTTAATGGTTGATGTGCAATCTACAAAGTTTACTGAATAGTTTAAAGACCAAAGGGTTAGAGATTCTTCACTTTGAATCATGTTTGATCTGATTTCATTATTAAAATCCAAACATAAGATGTTATCTTTATGTAAAAATATATACACCTAGATGACAAACTTTGATCCAACAATAATTTTAGTTATTGATTCTGAAAGAAAATAATAATGTTTAGTATTCCACAATACCCAAGCCTAGAATTTTGAGAAACCTTAAATCAATTTATAGATATATTGACTGCTGTGCAATCTACAAAGTTTGCTAAATAGTTTAAAGAACAAAGGTTTTGAGATATTTTACTTTGAGCTGTGTTTGTTCTGATTTCATTATTATATTCCTTACAAAATATTTCATCTTAATGAAAAAAATACAGTATAAACAAATAACATTGAATCCAATGACCACAAAGGGACTCGAACACTCAATCTTCTGATCTGAAGTTAGACGCCTCATCCATTAGGCCACATGGTCACTGTTTGTCAATATATTAATGCTTAAGAAAGTATAGTAACATAAAGATTCAAGTAAAAAACATATTTGTTTTTTTCTTTGAGACAACTGTTTTGGATAATCTTACACTCAGATGACAAACTTTAATCCAACAATAATTTCAATTATTAATTCTGAATAAAACTAATATTGTTTAGTATTCTACAATACCCCATTCAAGAAGTCTGAGAAACCTTAAACAAACTGAGAAATATATTTAATGGTTGATGTGCAATCTACAAAGTTTACTGAATAGTTTAAAGACCAAAGGGTTAGAGATTCTTCACTTTGAATCATGTTTGATCTGATTTCATTATTATAATCCATACATAAGATATTATCTTTATGTAAAAATATATACACCTAGATGACAAACTTTGATCCAACAATAATTTTAGTTATTGATTCTGAAAGAAAATAATAATGTTTAGTATTCCACAATACCCAGGCCTAGAATTTTGAGAAACCTTAAATCAATATATAGATATATTGACTGCTGTGCAATCTACAAAGTTTGCTAAATAGTTTAAAGAACAAAGGTTTTGAGATATTTTACTTTGAGCTGTGTTTGTTCTGATTTCATTATTATATTCCTTACAAAATATTTCATCTTAATGAAAAAATACAGTATAAACAAATAACATTGAATGCAATGACCACGAAGGGACTCGAACCCTCAATCTTCTGATCCGAAGTCAGACGCCTTATCCATTAGGCCACGTGGTCAATGTCTGTCCAAAGATTAACGCCTAAGAAAGTATAGTAATATAAAGATTCAAGTAAAAAACATATGTTTTGTTTCTTTGAGACAACTGTTTTGGATAATCTTACACTCAGATGACAAACTTTAATCCAACAATAATTTCAATTATTAATTCTGAATAAAACTAATATAGTTTAGTATTC
The DNA here is from genome assembly GCF_028390025.1 of Pseudophryne corroboree. Classification (NCBI taxonomy): domain Eukaryota; kingdom Metazoa; phylum Chordata; class Amphibia; order Anura; family Myobatrachidae; genus Pseudophryne; species Pseudophryne corroboree. The sequence continues at coordinate 376,296,631 of NC_086451.1, forward strand.
TACAATACCCCATTCAAGAAGTTTGAGAAACCTTGAACAAACTGAGAAATATATTTAATGGTTGTTGTGCAATCTACAAAGTTTACTGAATAGTTTAAAGACCAAAGGGTTAGAGACTCTTCACTTTGAATCATGTTTGATCTGATTTCATTATTATAATCCATACATAAGATGTTATCTTTATGTAAAAATATATACACCTAGATGACAAACTTTGATCCAACAATAATTTTAGTTATTGATTCTGAAAGAAAATAATAATGTTTAGTATTCCACAATACCCAAGCCTAGAATTTTGAGAAACCTTTAATCAACTTAAAGATACATTGACTGCTGTGCAATCTACAAAGTTTGCTAAATAGTTTAAAGAACAAAGGTTTTGAGATATTTTACTTTGAGCTGTGTTTGTTCTGATTTCATTATTATATTCCTTACAAAATATTTCATCTTAATGAAAAAAATACAGTATAAACAAATAACATTGAATCCAATGACCACGAAGGGACTCGAATCCTCAATCTTCTGATCCGAAGTCAGACGCCTTATCCATTAGGCCACGTGGTCAATGTCTGTCCAAAGATTAACGCCTAAGAAAGTATAGTAACGTAAAAAGATTCAAGTAAAAAACATATTTGTTTTGTTTCTTTGAGACAACTGTTTTGGATAATCTTACACTCAGATGACAAACTTTAATTCAACAATAATTTCAATTATTAATTCTGAATAAAACTAATATTGTTTAGTATTCTACAATACCCCATTCAATAAGTTTGAGAAACCTTAAACAAACTGAGAAATATATTTAATGGTTGATGTGCAATCTACAAAGTTTACTGAATAGTTTAAAGACCAAAGGGTTAGAGATTCTTCACTTTGAATCATGTTTGATCTGATTTCATTATTATAATCCATACATAAGATGTTATCTTTATGTAAAAATATATACACCTAGATGACAAACTTTGATCCAACAATAATTTTAGTTAATGATTCTGAAAGAAAATAATAATGTTTAGTATTCCACAATACCCAAGCCTAGAATTTTGAGAAACCTTTAATCAACTTAAAGATACATTGACTGCTGTGCAATCTACAAAGTTTGCTAAATAGTTTAAAGAACAAAGGTTTTGAGATATTTTACTTTGAGCTGTGTTTGTTCTGATTTCATTATTATATTCCTTACAAAATATTTCATCTTAATGAAAAAAATACAGTATAAACAAATAACATTGAATACAATGACCACAAAGGGACTCGAATCCTCAATCTTCTGATCCGAAGTCAGATGCCTTATCCATTAGGCCACGTGGTCACCATGTGTCCAAAGATTAACACCTAAGAAAGTATAGTAATATAAAGATTCAAGTAAAAAACATATTTGTTTTGTTTCTTTGAGACAACTGTTTTGGATAATCTTAAACTCAGATGACAAACTTTGATCCAACAATAATTTTAGTTATTGATTCTGAAAGAAAATAATAATGTTTAGTATTCCACAATACCCAAACCTAGTATTTTGAGAAACCTTAAATCAACTTAAACATACATTGACTGCTGTGCAATCTACAAAGTTTGCTAAATAGTTTAAAGAACAAAGGTTTTGAGATATTTTACTTTGAGCTGTGTTTGTTCTTATTTCATTATTATATTCCTTACAAAATATTTCATCTTAATGAAAAAAATACAGTATAAACAAATAACATTGAATCCAATGACCACGAAGGGACTCGAACCCTCAATCTTCTGATCCGAAGTCAGACGCCTTATCCATTAGGCCACGTGGTCACTCTTTGTCAATATATCAATGCCTAAGATAGTATAGTATCATAAAGATTCAAGTAAAAAACATATTTGTTTTTTTCTTTGAGACAACTGTTTTGGATAATCTTACACTCAGATGACAAACTTTAATGCAACAATAATTTCAATTATTAATTCTGAATAAAACTAATATTGTTTAGTATTCTACAATACCCCATTCAAGAAGTTTGAGAAACCTTAAACAAACTGAGAAATATATTTAATGGTTGATGTGCAATCTACAAAGTTTACTGAATAGTTTAAAGACCAAAGGGTTAGAGATTCTTCACTTTGAATCATGTTTGATTTGATTTCATTATTAAAATCCAAACATAAGATGTTATCTTTATGTAAAAATATATACACCTAGATGACAAACTTTGATCCAACAATAATTTTAGTTATTGATTCTGAAAAAAAATAATAATGTTTAGTATTCCACAATACCCAAGCCTAGAATTTTGAGAAACCTTAAATCAACTTAAACATACATTGACTGCTGTGCAATCTACAAAGTTTGCTAAATAGTTTAAAGAACAAAGGTTTTGAGATATTTTACTTTGAGCTGTGTTTGTTCTGATTTCATTATTATATTCCTTACAAAATATTTCATCTTAATGAAAAAAATACAGTATAAACAAATAACATTGAATCCAATGACCACGAAGGAACTCGAACCCTCAATCTTCTGATCCGAAGTCAGACGCCTTATCCATTAGGCCACGTGGTCACTCTTTGTCAATATATTAATGCCTAAGAAAGTATAGTAACATAAAGATTCAAGTAAAAAACATATTTGTTTTTTTCTTTGAGACAACTGTTTTGGATAATCTTACACTCAGATGACAAACTTTAATCCAACAATAATTTCAATTATTAATTCTGAATAAAACTTATATTGTTTAGTATTCTACAATACCCCATTCAAGAAGTTTGAGAAACCTTAAACAAACTGATAAATATATTTAATGGTTGATGTGCAATCTACAAAGTTTACTGAATAGTTTAAAGACCAAAGGGTTAGAGATTCTTCACTTTGAATCATGTTTGATCTGATTTCATTATTAAAATCCAAACATAAGATGTTATCTTTATGTAAAAATATATACACCTAGATGACAAACTTTGATCCAACAATAATTTTAGTTATTGATTCTGAAAGAAAATAATAATGTTTAGTATTCCACAATACCCAAGCCTAGAATTTTGAGAAACCTTAAATCAACTTAAAGATACATTGACTGCTGTGCAATCTACAAAGTTTGCTAAATAGTTTAAAGAACAAAGGTTTTGAGATATTTTACTTTGAGCTGTGTTTGTTCTGATTTCATTATTGTATTCCTTACAAAATATTTCATCTTAATGAAAAAAATACAGTATAAACAAATAACATTGAATCCAATGACCACGAAGGGACTCGAACCCTCAATCTTCTGATCCGAAGTCAGACGCCTTATCCATTGGGCCACGTGGTCACTCTTTGTCAATATATCAATGCCTAAGAAAGTATAGTAACATAAAGATTCAAGTAAAAAACATATTTGTTTTTTTCTTTGAGACAACTGTTTTGGATAATCTTACACTCAGATGACAAACTTTAATGCAACAATAATTTCAATTATTAATTCTGAATAAAACTAATATTGTTTAGTATTCTACAATACCCCATTTAAGAAGTTTGAGAAACCTTAAACAAACTGAGAAATATATTTAATGGTTGATGTGCAATCTACAAAGTTTACTGAATAGTTTAAAGACCAAAGGGTTAGAGATTCTTCACTTTGAATCATGTTTGATCTGATTTCATTATTATAATCCATACATAAGATGTTATCTTTATGTAAAAATATATACACCTAGATGACAAACTTTGATCCAACAATAATTTTAGTTATTGATTCTGAAAGAAAATAATAATGTTTAGTATTCCACAATACCAAGGCCTAGAATTTTGAGAAACCTTAAATCAATATATAGATATATTGACTGCTGTGCAATCTACAAAGTTTGCTAAATAGTTTAAAGAACAAAGGTTTTGAGATATTTTACTTTGAGCTGTGTTTGTTCTGATTTCATTATTATATTCCTTACAAAATATTTCATCTTAATGAAAAAATACAGTATAAACAAATAACATTGAATGCAATGACCACGAAGGGACTCGAACCCTCAATCTTCTGATCCGAAGTCAGATGCCTTATCCATTAGGCCACGTGGTCAATGTCTGTCCAAACATTAACGCCTAAGAAAGTATAGTAATATAAAGATTCAAGTAAAAAACATATTTGTTTTGTTTCTTTGAGACAACTGTTTTGGATAATCTTACACTCAGATGACAAATTTTAATCCAACAATAATTTCAATTATTAATTCTGAATAAAACTAATATAGTTTAGTATTCTACAATACCCCATTCAAGAAGTTTGAGAAACCTTGAACAAACTGAGAAATATATTTAATGGTTGTTGTGCAATCTACAAAGTTTACTGAATAGTTTAAAGACCAAAGGGTTAGAGACTCGTCACTTTGAATCATGTTTGATCTGATTTCATTATTATAATCCATACATAAGATGTTATCTTTATGTAAAAATATATACACCTAGATGACAAACTTTGATCCAACAATAATTTTAGTTATTGATTCTGAAAGAAAATAATAATGTTTAGTATTCCACAATACCCAAGCCTAGAATTTTGAGAAACCTTTAATCAACTTAAAGATACATTGACTGCTGTGCAATCTACAAAGTTTGCTAAATAGTTTAAAGAACAAAGGTTTTGAGATATTTTACTTTGAGCTGTGTTTGTTCTGATTTCATTATTATATTCCTTACAAAATATTTCATCTTAATGAAAAAAATACAGTATAAACAAATAACATTGAATCCAATGACCACGAAGGGACTCGAATCCTCAATCTTCTGATCCGAAGTCAGACGCCTTATCCATTAGGCCACGTGGTCAATGTCTGTCCAAAGATTAACGCCTAAGAAAGTATAGTAACGTAAAAAGATTCAAGTAAAAAACATATTTGTTTTGTTTCTTTGAGACAACTGTTTTGGATAATCTTACACTCAGATGACAAACTTTAATTCAACAATAATTTCAATTATTAATTCTGAATAAAACTAATATTGTTTAGTATTCTACAATACCCCATTCAATAAGTTTGAGAAACCTTAAACAAACTGAGAAATATATTTAATGGTTGATGTGCAATCTACAAAGTTTACTGAATAGTTTAAAGACCAAAGGGTTAGAGATTCTTCACTTTGAATCATGTTTGATCTGATTTCATTATTATAATCCATACATAAGATGTTATCTTTATGTAAAAATATATACACCTAGATGACAAACTTTGATCCAACAATAATTTTAGTTAATGATTCTGAAAGAAAATAATAATGTTTAGTATTCCACAATACCCAAGCCTAGAATTTTGAGAAACCTTTAATCAACTTAAAGATACATTGACTGCTGTGCAATCTACAAAGTTTGCTAAATAGTTTAAAGAACAAAGGTTTTGAGATATTTTACTTTGAGCTGTGTTTGTTCTGATTTCATTATTATATTCCTTACAAAATATTTCATCTTAATGAAAAAAATACAGTATAAACAAATAACATTGAACCCAATGACCACAAAGGGACTCGAATCCTCAATCTTCTGATCCGAAGTCAGATGCCTTATCCATTAGGCCACGTGGTCACCATGTGTCCAAAGATTAACGCCTAAGAAAGTATAGTAATATAAAGATTCAAGTAAAAAACATATTTGTTTTGTTTCTTTGAGACAACTGTTTTGGATAATCTTAAACTCAGATGACAAACTTTGATCCAACAATAATTTTAGTTATTGATTCTGAAAGAAAATAATAATGTTTAGTATTCCACAATACCCAAACCTAGTATTTTGAGAAACCTTAAATCAACTTAAACATACATTGACTGCTGTGCAATCTACAAAGTTTGCTAAATAGTTTAAAGAACAAAGGTTTTGAGATATTTTACTTTGAGCTGTGTTTGTTCTGATTTCATTATTATATTCCTTACAAAATATTTCATCTTAATGAAAAAAATACAGTATAAACAAATAACATTGAATCCAATGACCACGAAGGAACTCGAACCCTCAATCTTCTGATCCGAAGTCAGACGCCTTATCCATTAGGCCACGTGGTGACTCTTTGTCAATATATCAATGCCTAAGAAAGTATAGTAACATAAAGATTCAAGTAAAAAACATATTTGTTTTTTTCTTTGAGACAACTGTTTTGGATAATCTTACACTCAGATGACAAACTTTAATCCAACAATAATTTCAATTATTAATTCTGAATAAAACTTATATTGTTTAGTATTCTACAATACCCCATTCAAGAAGTTTGAGAAACCTTAAACAAACTGAGAAATATATTTAATGGTTGATGTGCAATCTACAAAGTTTACTGAATAGTTTAAAGACCAAAGGGTTAGAGATTCTTCACTTTGAATCATGTTTGATCTGATTTCATTATTAAAATCCAAACATAAGATGTTATCTTTATGTAAAAATATATACACCTAGATGACAAACTTTGATCCAACAATAATTTTAGTTATTGATTCTGAAAGAAAATAATAATGTTTAGTATTCCACAATACCCAAGCCTAGAATTTTGAGAAACCTTAAATCAACTTAAAGATACATTGACTGCTGTGCAATCTACAAAGTTTGCTAAATAGTTTAAAGAACAAAGGTTTTGAGATATTTTACTTTGAGCTGTGTTTGTTCTGATTTCATTATTGTATTCCTTACAAAATATTTCATCTTAATGAAAAAAATACAGTATAAACAAATAACATTGAATCCAATGACCACGAAGGGACTCGAACCCTCAATCTTCTGATCCGAACTCAGACGCCTTATCCATTAGGCCACGTGGTCACTCTTTGTCAATATATCAATGCCTAAGAAAGTATAGTAAAATAAAGATTCAAGTAAAAAACATATTTGTTTTTTTCTTTGAGACAACTGTTTTGGATAATCTTACACTCAGATGACAAACTTTAATCCAACAATAATTTCAATTATTAATTCTGAATAAAACTTATATTGTTTAGTATTCTACAATACCCCATTCAAGAAGTTTGAGAAACCTTAAACAAACTGATAAATATATTTAATGGTTGATGTGCAATCTACAAAGTTTACTGAATAGTTTAAAGACCAAAGGGTTAGAGATTCTTCACTTTGAATCATGTTTGATCTGATTTCATTATTAAAATCCAAACATAAGATGTTATCTTTATGTAAAAATATATACACCTAGATGACAAACTTTGATCCAACAATAATTTTAGTTATTGATTCTGAAAGAAAATAATAATGTTTAGTATTCCACAATACCCAAGCCTAGAATTTTGAGAAACCTTAAATCAACTTAAAGATACATTGACTGCTGTGCAATCTACAAAGTTTGCTAAATAGTTTAAAGAACAAAGGTTTTGAGATATTTTACTTTGAGCTGTGTTTGTTCTGATTTCATTATTGTATTCCTTACAAAATATTTCATCTTAATGAAAAAAATACAGTATAAACAAATAACATTGAATCCAATGACCACGAAGAGACTCGAACCCTCAATCTTCTGATCCGAAGTCAGACGCCTTATCCATTAGGCCACGTGGTCACTCTTTGTCAATATATCAATGCCTAAGAAAGTATAGTAACATAAAGATTCAAGTAAAAAACATATTTGTTTTTTTCTTTGAGACAACTGTTTTGGATAATCTTACACTCAGATGACAAACTTTAATGCAACAATAATTTCAATTATTAATTCTGAATAAAACTAATATTGTTTAGTATTCTACAATACCCCATTTAAGAAGTTTGAGAAACCTTAAACAAACTGAGAAATATATTTAATGGTTGATGTGCAATCTACAAAGTTTACTGAATAGTTTAAAGACCAAAGGGTTAGAGATTCTTCACTTTGAATCATGTTTGATCTGATTTCATTATTAAAATCCATACATAAGATGTTATCTTTATGTAAAAATATATACACCTAGATGACAAACTTTGATCCAACAATAATTTTAGTTATTGATTCTGAAAGAAAATAATAATGTTTAGTATTCCACAATACCAAGGCCTAGAATTTTGAGAAACCTTAAATCAATATATAGATATATTGACTGCTGTGCAATCTACAAAGTTTGCTAAATAGTTTAAAGAACAAAGGTTTTGAGATATTTTACTTTGAGCTGTGTTTGTTCTGATTTCATTATTATATTCCTTACAAAATATTTCATCTTAATGAAAAAATACAGTATAAACAAATAACATTGAATGCAATGACCACGAAGGGACTCGAACCCTCAATCTTCTGATCCGAAGTCAGACGCCTTATCCATTAGGCCACGTGGTCAATGTCTGTCCAAAGATTAACGCCTAAGAAAGTATAGTAATATAAAGATTCAAGTAAAAAACATATTTGTTTTGTTTCTTTGAGACAACTGTTTTGGATAATCTTACACTCAGATGACAAATTTTAATCCAACAATAATTTCAATTATTAATTCTGAATAAAACTAATATAGTTTAGTATTCTACAATACCCCATTCAAGAAGTTTGAGAAACCTTGAACAAACTGAGAAATATATTTAATGGTTGTTGTGCAATCTACAAAGTTTACTGAATAGTTTAAAGACCAAAGGGTTAGAGACTCGTCACTTTGAATCATGTTTGATCTGATTTCATTATTATAATCCATACATAAGATGTTATCTTTATGTAAAAATATATACACCTAGATGACAAACTTTGATCCAACAATAATTTTAGTTATTGATTCTGAAAGAAAATAATAATGTTTAGTATTCCACAATACCCAAGCCTAGAATTTTGAGAAACCTTTAATCAACTTAAAGATACATTGACTGCTGTGCAATCTACAAAGTTTGCTAAATAGTTTAAAGAACAAAGGTTTTGAGATATTTTACTTTGAGCTGTGTTTGTTCTGATTTCATTATTATATTCCTTACAAAATATTTCATCTTAATGAAAAAAATACAGTATAAACAAATAACATTGAATCCAATGACCACGAAGGGACTCGAATCCTCAATCTTCTGATCCGAAGTCAGACGCCTTATCCATTAGGCCACGTGGTCAATGTCTGTCCAAAGATTAACGCCTAAGAAAGTATAGTAACGTAAAAAGATTCAAGTAAAAAACATATTTGTTTTGTTTCTTTGAGACAACTGTTTTGGATAATCTTACACTCAGATGACAAACTTTAATTCAACAATAATTTCAATTATTAATTCTGAATAAAACTAATATTGTTTAGTATTCTACAATACCCCATTCAATAAGTTTGAGAAACCTTAAACAAACTGAGAAATATATTTAATGGTTGATGTGCAATCTACAAAGTTTACTGAATAGTTTAAAGACCAAAGGGTTAGAGATTCTTCACTTTGAATCATGTTTGATCTGATTTCATTATTATAATCCATACATAAGATGTTATCTTTATGTAAAAATATATACACCTAGATGACAAACTTTGATCCAACAATAATTTTAGTTAATGATTCTGAAAGAAAATAATAATGTTTAGTATTCCACAATACCCAAGCCTAGAATTTTGAGAAACCTTTAATCAACTTAAAGATACATTGACTGCTGTGCAATCTACAAAGTTTGCTAAATAGTTTAAAGAACAAAGGTTTTGAGATATTTTACTTTGAGCTGTGTTTGTTCTGATTTCATTATTATATTCCTTACAAAATATTTCATCTTAATGAAAAAAATACAGTATAAACAAATAACATTGAATCCAATGACCACAAAGGGACTCGAATCCTCAATCTTCTGATCCGAAGTCAGATGCCTTATCCATTAGGCCACGTGGTCACCATGTGTCCAAAGATTAACGCCTAAGAAAGTATAGTAATATAAAGATTCAAGTAAAAAACATATTTGTTTTGTTTCTTTGAGACAACTGTTTTGGATAATCTTAAACTCAGATGACAAACTTTGATCCAACAATAATTTTAGTTATTGATTCTGAAAGAAAATAATAATGTTTAGTATTCCACAATACCCAAACCTAGTATTTTGAGAAACCTTAAATCAACTTAAACATACATTGACTGCTGTGCAATCTACAAAGTTTGCTAAATAGTTTAAAGAACAAAGGTTTTGAGATATTTTACTTTGAGCTGTGTTTGTTCTGATTTCATTATTATATTCCTTACAAAATATTTCATCTTAATGAAAAAAATACAGTATAAACAAATAACATTGAATCCAATGACCACGAAGGAACTCGAACCCTCAATCTTCTGATCCGAAGTCAGACGCCTTATCCATTAGGCCACGTGGTGACTCTTTGTCAATATATCAATGCCTAAGAAAGTATAGTAACATAAAGATTCAAGTAAAAAACATATTTGTTTTTTTCTTTGAGACAACTGTTTTGGATAATCTTACACTCAGATGACAAACTTTAATCCAACATTAATTTCAATTATTAATTCTGAATAAAACTTATATTGTTTAGTATTCTACAATACCCCATTCAAGAAGTTTGAGAAACCTTAAACAAACTGAGAAATATATTTAATGGTTGATGTGCAATCTACAAAGTTTACTGAATAGTTTAAAGACCAAAGGGTTAGAGATTCTTCACTTTGAATCATGTTTGATCTGATTTCATTATTAAAATCCAAACATAAGATGTTATCTTTATGTAAAAATATATACACCTAGATGACAAACTTTGATCCAACAATAATTTTAGTTATTGATTCTGAAAGAAAATAATAATGTTTAGTATTCCACAATACCCAAGCCTAGAATTTTGAGAAACCTTAAATCAACTTAAAGATACATTGACTGCTGTGCAATCTACAAAGTTTGCTGAATAGTTTAAAGAACAAAGGTTTTGAGATATTTTACTTTGAGCTGTGTTTGTTCTGATTTCATTATTATATTCCTTACAAAATATTTCATCTTAATGAAAAAAATACAGTATAAACAAATAACATTGAATCCAATGACCACGAAGGGACTCGAACCCTCAATCTTCTGATCCGAAGTCAGACGCCTTATCCATTAGGCCACGTGGTCACTCTTTGTCAATATATCAATGCCTAAGAAAGTATAGTAACATAAAGATTCAAGTAAAAAACATATTTGTTTTTTTCTTTGAGACAACTGTTTTGGATAATCTTACACTCAGATGACAAACTTTAATGCAACAATAATTTCAATTATTAATTCTGAATAAAACTAATATTGTTTAGTATTCTACAATACCCCATTCAAGAAGTTTGAGAAACCTTAAACAAACTGAGAAATATATTTAATGGTTGATGTGCAATCTACAAAGTTTACTGAATAGTTTAAAGACCAAAGGGTTAGAGATTCTTCACTTTGAATCATGTTTGATCTGATTTCATTATTAAAATCCAAACATAAGATGTTATCTTTATGTAAAAATATATACACCTAGATGACAAACTTTGATCCAACAATAATTTTAGTTATTGATTCTGAAAGAAAATAATAATGTTTAGTATTCCACAATACCCAAGCCTAGAATTTTGAGAAACCTTAAATCAACTTAAAGATACATTGACTGCTGTGCAATCTACAAAGTTTGCTAAATAGTTTAAAGAACAAAGGTTTTGAGATATTTTACTTTGAGCTGTGTTTGTTCTGATTTCATTATTGTATTCCTTACAAAATATTTCATCTTAATGAAAAAAATACAGTATAAACAAATAACATTGAATCCAATGACCACGAAGGGACTCGAACCCTCAATCTTCTGATCCGAACTCAGACGCCTTATCCATTAGGCCACGTGGTCACTCTTTGTCAATATATCAATGCCTAAGAAAGTATAGTAAAATAAAGATTCAAGTAAAAAACATATTTGTTTTTTTCTTTGAGACAACTGTTTTGGATAATCTTACACTCAGATGACAAACTTTAATGCAACAATAATTTCAATTATTAATTCTGAATAAAACTTATATTGTTTAGTATTCTACAATACCCCATTCAAGAAGTTTGATAAACCTTAAACAAACTGAGAAATATATTTAATGGTTGATGTGCAATCTACAAAGTTTACTGAATAGTTTAAAGACCAAAGGGTTAGAGATTCTTCACTTTGAATCATGTTTGATCTGATTTCATTATTAAAATCCAAACATAAGATGTTATCTTTATGTAAAAATATATACACCTAGATGACAAACTTTGATCCAACAATAATTTTAGTTATTGATTCTGAAAGAAAATAATAATGTTTAGTATTCCACAATACCCAAGCCTAGAATTTTGAGAAACCTTAAATCAACTTAAAGATACATTGACTGCTGTGCAATCTACAAAGTTTGCTAAATAGTTTAAAGAACAAAGGTTTTGAGATATTTTACTTTGAGCTGTGTTTGTTCTGATTTCATTATTATATTCCTTACAAAATATTTCATCTTAATGAAAAAAATACAGTATAAACAAATAACATTGAATCCAATGACCACGAAGGGACTCGAACCCTCAATCTTCTGATCCGAAGTCAGACGCCTTATCCATTAGGCCACGTGGTCACTCTTTGTCAATATATCAATGCCTAAGAAAGTATAGTAACATAAAGATTCAAGTAAAAAACATATTTGTTTTTTTCTTTGAGACAACTGTTTTGGATAATCTTACACTCAGATGACAAACTTTAATGCAACAATAATTTCAATTATTAATTCTGAATAAAACTAATATTGTTTAGTATTCTACAATACCCCATTCAAGAAGTTTGAGAAACCTTAAACAAACTGAGAAATATATTTAATGGTTGATGTGCAATCTACAAAGTTTACTGAATAGTTTAAAGACCAAAGGGTTAGAGATTCTTCACTTTGAATCATGTTTGATCTGATTTCATTATTAAAATCCAAACATAAGATGTTATCTTTATGTAAAAATATATACACCTAGATGACAAACTTTGATCCAACAATAATTTTAGTTATTGATTCTGAAAGATAATAATAATGTTTAGTATTCCACAATACCCAAGCCTAGAATTTTGAGAAACCTTAAATCAACTTAAAGATACATTGACTGCTGTGCAATCTACAAAGTTTGCTAAATAGTTTAAAGAACAAAGGTTTTGAGATATTTTACTTTGAGCTGTGTTTGTTCTGATTTCATTATTGTATTCCTTACAAAATATTTCATCTTAATGAACAAAATACAGTATAAACAAATAACATTGAATCCAATGACCACGAAGGGACTCGAACCCTCAATCTTCTGATCCGAACTCAGACGCCTTATCCATTAGGCCACGTGGTCACTCTTTGTCAATATATCAATGCCTAAGAAAGTATAGTAAAATAAAGATTCAAGTAAAAAACATATTTGTTTTTTTCTTTGAGACAACTGTTTTGGATAATCTTACACTCAGATGACAAACTTTAATGCAACAATAATTTCAATTATTAATTCTGAATAAAACTTATATTGTTTAGTATTCTACAATACCCCATTCAAGAAGTTTGATAAACCTTAAACAAACTGAGAAATATATTTAATGGTTGATGTGCAATCTACAAAGTTTACTGAATAGTTTAAAGACCAAAGGGTTAGAGATTCTTCACTTTGAATCATGTTTGATCTGATTTCATTATTAAAATCCAAACATAAGATGTTATCTTTATGTAAAAATATATACACCTAGATGACAAACTTTGATCCAACAATAATTTTAGTTATTGATTCTGAAAGAAAATAATAATGTTTAGTATTCCACAATACCCAAGCCTAGAATTTTGAGAAACCTTAAATCAACTTAAAGATACATTGACTGCTGTGCAATCTACAAAGTTTGCTAAATAGTTTAAAGAACAAAGGTTTTGAGATATTTTACTTTGAGCTGTGTTTGTTCTTATTTCATTATTATATTCCTTACAAAATATTTCATCTTAATGAAAAAAATACAGTATAAACAAATAACATTGAATCCAATGACCACAAAGGGACTCGAACCCTCAATCTTCTGATCCGAAGTCAGACACCTTATCCATTAGGCCACGTGGTCACTCTTTGTCAATATATCAATGCCTAAGAAAGTATAGTAAAATAAAGATTCAAGTAAAAAACATATTTGTTTTTTTCTTTGAGACAACTGTTTTGGATAATCTTACACTCAGATGACAAACTTTAATGCAACAATAATTTCAATTATTAATTCTGAATAAAACTTATATTGTTTAGTATTCTACAATACCCCATTCAAGAAGTTTGATAAACCTTAAACAAACTGAGAAATATATTTAATGGTTGATGTGCAATCTACAAAGTTTACTGAATAGTTTAAAGACCAAAGGGTTAGAGATTCTTCACTTTGAATCATGTTTGATCTGATTTCATTATTAAAATCCAAACATAAGATGTTATCTTTATGTAAAAATATATACACCTAGATGACAAACTTTGATCCAACAATAATTTTAGTTATTGATTCTGAAAGAAAATAATAATGTTTAGTATTCCACAATACCCAAGCCTAGAATTTTGAGAAACCTTAAATCAACTTAAAGATACATTGACTGCTGTGCAATCTACAAAGTTTGCTAAATAGTTTAAAGAACAAAGGTTTTGAGATATTTTACTTTAAGCTGTGTTTGTTCTTATTTCATTATTATATTCCTTACAAAATATTTCATCTTAATGAAAAAAATACAGTATAAACAAATAACATTGAATCCAATGACCACAAAGGGACTCGAACCCTCAATCTTCTGATCCGAAGTCAGACGCCTTATCCATTAGACCACGTGGTCACGCTTTGTCAATGTATCAATGCCTAAGATAGTATAGTAACATAAAGATTCAAGTAAAAAACATATTTGTTTTTTTCTTTGAGACAACAGTTTTGGATAATCTTACACTCAGATGACAAACTTTAATGCAACAATAATTTCAATTATTAATTCTGAATAAAACTAATATTGTTTAGTATTCTACAATACCCCATTCAAGAAGTTTGAGAAACCTTAAACAAACTAAGAAATATATTTAATGGTTGATGTGCAATCTACAAAGTTTACTGAATAGTTTAAAGACCAAAGGGTTAGAGATTCTTCACTTTGAATCATGTTTGATCTGATTTCATTATTAAAATCCAAATATAAGATGTTATCTTTATGTAAAAATATATACACCTAGATGACAAACTTTGATCCAACAATAATTTTAGTTATTGATTCTGAAAGAAAATAATAATGTTTAGTATTCCACAATACCCAAGCCTAGAATTTTGAGAAACCTTAAATCAACTTAAAGATACATTGACTGCTGTGCAATCTACAAAGTTTGCTAAATAGTTTAAAGAACAAAGGTTTTGAGATATTTTACTTTGAGCTGTGTTTGTTCTGATTTCATTATTATATTCCTTACAAAATATTTCATCTTAATGAAAAAAATACAGTATAAACAAATAACATTAAATCCAATGACCACGAAGGAACTCGAACCCTCAATCTTCTGATCCGAAGTCAGACGCCTTATCCATTAGGCCACGTGGTCACTCTTTGTCAATATATCAATGACTAAGGAAGTATAGTAAAATAAAGATTCAAGTAAAAAACATATTTGTTTTTTTCTTTGAGACAACTGTTTTGGATAATCTTACACTCAGATGACAAACTTTAATCCAACAATAATTTCAATTATTAATTCTGAATAAAACTAATATTGTTTAGTATTCTACGATACCCCATTCAAGAAGTTTGAGAAACCTTAAACAAACTGAGAAATATATTTAATGGTTGATGTGCAATCTACAAAGTTTACTGAATAGTTTAAAGACCAAAGGGTTAGAGATTCTTCACTTTGAATCATGTTTGATCTGATTCCATTATTAAAATCCAAACATAAGATGTTATATTTATGTAAAAATATATACACCTAGATGACAAACTTTGATCCAACAATAATTTTAGTTATTGATTCTGAAAGAAAATAATAATGTTTAGTATTCCACAATACCCAAGCCTAGAATTTTGAGAAACCTTAAATCAACTTAAAGATACATTGACTGCTGTGCAATCTACAAAGTTTGCTAAATAGTTTAAAGAACAAAGGTTTTGAGATATTTTACTTTGAGCTGTGTTTGTTCTGATTTCATTATTACATTCCTTACAAAATATTTCATCTTAATGAAAAAAATACAGTATAAGCAAATAACATTGAATCCAATGACCACGAATGGACTCGAACCCTCAATCTTCTGATCGGAAGTCAGACGCCTTATCCATTAGGCCACGTGGTCACTCTTTGTCAATATATCAATGCCTAAGAAAGTATAGTAAAATAAAGATTCAAGTAAAAAACATATTTGTTTTTTTCTTTGAGACAACTGTTTTGGATAATCTTACACTCAGATGACAAACTTTAATGCAACAATAATTTCAATTATTAATTCTGAATAAAACTAATATTGTTTAGTATTCTACAATACCCCATTCAAGAAGTTTGAGAAACCTTAAACAAACTGAGAAATATATTTAATGGTTGATGTGCAATCTACAAAGTTTACTGAATAGTTTAAAGACCAAAGGGTTAGAGATTCTTCACTTTGAATCATGTTTGATCTGATTTCATTATTAAAATCCAAATATAAGATGTTATCTTTATGTAAAAATATATACACCTAGATGACAAACTTTGATCCAACAATAATTTTAGTTATTGATTCTGAAAGAAAATAATAATGTTTAGTATTCCACAATACCCAAGCCTAGAATTTTGAGAAACCTTAAATCAACTTAAAGATACATTGACTGCTGTGCAATCTACAAAGTTTGCTAAATAGTTTAAAGAACAAAGGTTTTGAGATATTTTACTTTGAGCTGTGTTTGTTCTGATTTCATTATTATATTCCTTACAAAATATTTAATCTTAATGAAAAAAATACAGTATAAACAAATAACATTGAATCCAATGACCACGAAAGAACTCGAACCCTCAATCTTCTGATCCGAAGTCAGACGCCTTATCCATTAGGCCACGTGGTTACTCTTTGTCAATATATCAATGCCTAAGAAAGTATAGTAAAATAAAGATTCAAGTAAAAAACATATTTGTTTTTTTCTTTGAGACAACTGTTTTGGATAATCTTACACTCAGATGACAAACTTTAATCTAACAATAATTACAATTATTAATTCTGAATAAAACGTATATTGTTTAGTATTCTACAATACCCCATTCAAGAAGTTTGAGAAACCTTAAACAAACTGAGAAATATATTTAATGGTTGATGTGCAATCTACAAAGTTTACTGAATAGTTTAAAGACCAAAGGGTTAGAGATTCTTCACTTTGAATCATGTTTGATCTGATTTCATTATTAAAATCCAAACATAAGATGTTATCTTTATGTAAAAATATATACACCTAGATGACAAACTTTGATCCAACAATAATTTTAGTTATTGATTCTGAAAGAAAATATTAATGTTTAGTATTCCACAATACCCAAGCCTAGAATTTTGAGAAACCTTAAATCAACTTAAAGATACATTGACTGCTGTGCAATCTACAAAGTTTGCTAAATAGTTTAAAGAACAAAGGTTTTGAGATATTTTACTTTGAGCTGTGTTTGTTCTGATTTCATTATTATATTCCTTACAAAATATTTCATCTTAATGAAAAAAATATAGTATAAACAAATAACATTGAATCCAATAACCACGAAGGGACTCGAACCCTCAATCTTCTGATCCGAAGTCAGATGCCTTATCCATTAGGCCACGTGGTCACTCTTTGTCAATATATCAATGACTAAGGAAGTATAGTAAAATAAAGATTCAAGTAAAAAACATATTTGTTTTTTTCTTTGAGACAACTGTTTTGGATAATCTTACACTCAGATGACAAACTTTAATCCAACAATAATTTCAATTATTAATTCTGAATAAAACTAATATTGTTTAGTATTCTACGATACCCCATTCAAGAAGTTTGAGAAACCTTAAACAAACTGAGAAATATATTTAATGGTTGATGTGCAATCTACAAAGTTTACTGAATAGTTTAAAGACCAAAGGGTTAGAGATTCTTCACTTTGAATCATGTTTAATCTGATTCCATTATTAAAATCCAAACATAAGATGTTATATTTATGTAAAAATATATACACCTAGATGACAAACTTTGATCCAACAATAATTTTAGTTATTGATTCTGAAAGAAAATAATAATGTTTAGTATTCCACAATACCCAAGCCTAGAATTTTGAGAAACCTTAAATCAACTTAAAGATACATTGACTGCTGTGCAATCTACAAAGTTTGCTAAATAGTTTAAAGAACAAAGGTTTTGAGATATTTTACTTTGAGCTGTGTTTGTTCTGATTTCATTATTATATTCCTTACAAAATATTTCATCTTAATGAAAAAAATACAGTATAAACAAATAACATTGAATCCAATGACCACGAAGGGACTCGAACCCTCAATCTTCTGATCCGAAGTCAGACACCTTATCCATTAGGCCACGTGGTCACTCTTTGTCAATATATCAATGCATAAGAAAGTATAGTAACATAAAGATTCAAGTAAAAAACATATTTGTTTTTTTCTTTGAGACAACTGTTTTGGATAATCTTACACTCAGATGACAAACTTTAATGCAACAATAATTTCAATTATTAATTCTGAATAAAACTAATATTGTTTAGTATTCTACAATACCCCATTCAAGAAGTTTGAGAAACCTTAAACAAACTGAGAAATATATTTAATGGTTGATGTGCAATCTACAAAGTTTACTGAATAGTTTAAAGACCAAAGGGTTAGAGATTCTTCACTTTGAATCATGTTTGATCTGATTTCATTATTAAAATCCAAACATAAGATGTTATCTTTATGTAAAAATATATACACCTAGATGACAAACTTTGATCCAACAATAATTTTAGTTATTGATTCTGAAAGAAAATATTAATGTTTAGTATTCCACAATACCCAAGCCTAGAATTTTGAGAAACCTTAAATCAACTTAAAGATACATTGACTGCTGTGCAATCTACAAAGTTTGCTAAATAGTTTAAAGAACAAAGGTTTTGAGATATTTTACTTTGAGCTGTGTTTGTTCTGATTTCATTATTATATTCCTTACAAAATATTTCATCTTAATGAAAAAAATACAGTATAAACAAATAACATTGAATCCAATGACCACGAAGGGACTCGAACCCTCAATCTTCTGATCGGAAGTCAGACGCCTTATCCATTAGGCCACGTGGTCACTCTTTGTCAATATATCAATGCCTAAGAAAGTATAGTAAAATAAAGATTCAAGTAAAAAACATATTTGTTTTTTTCTTTGAGACAACTGTTTTGGATAATCTTACACTCAGATGACAAACTTTAATGCAACAATAATTTCAATTATTAATTCTGAATAAAACTAATATTGTTTAGTATTCTACAATACCCCATTCAAGAAGTTTGAGAAACCTTAAACAAACTGAGAAATATATTTAATGGTTGATGTGCAATCTACAAAGTTTACTGAATAGTTTAAAGACCAAAGGGTTAGAGATTCTTCACTTTGAATCATGTTTGATCTGATTTCATTATTAAAATCCAAATATAAGATGTTATCTTTATGTAAAAATATATACACCTAGATGACAAACTTTGATCCAACAATAATTTTAGTTATTGATTCTGAAAGAAAATAATAATGTTTAGTATTCCACAATACCCAAGCCTAGAATTTTGAGAAACCTTAAATCAACTTAAAGATACATTGACTGCTGTGCAATCTACAAAGTTTGCTAAATAGTTTAAAGAACAAAGGTTTTGAGATATTTTACTTTGAGCTGTGTTTGTTCTGATTTCATTATTATATTCCTTACAAAATATTTAATCTTAATGAAAAAAATACAGTATAAACAAATAACATTGAATCCAATGACCACGAAAGAACTCGAACCCTCAATCTTCTGATCCGAAGTCAGACGCCTTATCCATTAGGCCACGTGGTTACTCTTTGTCAATATATCAATGCCTAAGAAAGTATAGTAAAATAAAGATTCAAGTAAAAAACATATTTGTTTTTTTCTTTGAGACAACTGTTTTGGATAATCTTACACTCAGATGACAAACTTTAATCTAACAATAATTACAATTATTAATTCTGAATAAAACTTATATTGTTTAGTATTCTACAATACCCCATTCAAGAAGTTTGAGAAACCTTAAACAAACTGAGAAATATATTTAATGGTTGATGTGCAATCTACAAAGTTTACTGAATAGTTTAAAGACCAAAGGGTTAGAGATTCTTCACTTTGAATCATGTTTGATCTGATTTCATTATTAAAATCCAAACATAAGATGTTATCTTTATGTAAAAATATATACACCTAGATGACAAACTTTGATCCAACAATAATTTTAGTTATTGATTCTGAAAGAAAATATTAATGTTTAGTATTCCACAATACCCAAGCCTAGAATTTTGAGAAACCTTAAATCAACTTAAAGATACATTGACTGCTGTGCAATCTACAAAGTTTGCTAAATAGTTTAAAGAACAAAGGTTTTGAGATATTTTACTTTGAGCTGTGTTTGTTCTGATTTCATTATTATATTCCTTACAAAATATTTCATCTTAATGAAAAAAATATAGTATAAACAAATAACATTGAATCCAATAACCACGAAGGGACTCGAACCCTCAATCTTCTGATCCGAAGTCAGACGCCTTATCCATTAGGCCACGTGGTCACTCTTTGTCAATATATCAATGCCTAAGAAAGTATAGTAACATAAAGATTCAAGTAAAAAACATATTTGTTTTGTTTCTTTGAGACAACTGTTTTGGATAATCTTACACTCAGATGACAAACTTTAATGCAACAATAATTTCAATTATTAATTCTGAATAAAACTAATATTGTTTAGTATTCTACAATACCCCATTCAAGAAGTTTGAGAAACCTTAAACAAACTAAGAAATATATTTAATGGTTGATGTGCAATCTACAAAGTTTACTGAATAGTTTAAAGACCAAAGGGTTAGAGATTCTTCACTTTGAATCATGTTTGATCTGATTTCATTATTAAAATCCAAATATAAGATGTTATCTTTATGTAAAAATATATACACCTAGATGACAAACTTTGATCCAACAATAATTTTAGTTATTGATTCTGAAAGAAAATAATAATGTTTAGTATTCCACAATACCCAAGCCTAGAATTTTGAGAAACCTTAAATCAACTTAAAGATACATTGACTGCTGTGCAATCTACAAAGTTTGCTAAATAGTTTAAAGAACAAAGGTTTTGAGATATTTTACTTTGAGCTGTGTTTGTTCTGATTTCATTATTATATTCCTTACAAAATATTTAATCTTAATGAAAAAAATACAGTATAAACAAATAACATTAAACCCAATGACCACGAAGGAACTCGAACCCTCAATCTTCTGATCCGAAGTCAGACGCCTTATCCATTAGGCCACGTGGTCACTCTTTGTCAATATATCAATGCCTAAGGAAGTATAGTAAAATAAAGATTCAAGTAAAAAACATATTTGTTTTTTTCTTTGAGACAACTGTTTTGGATAATCTTACACTCAGATGACAAACTTTAATCCAACAATAATTTCAATTATTAATTCTGAATAAAACTTATATTGTTTAGTATTCTACAATACCCCATTCAAGAAGTTTGAGAAACCTTAAACAAACTGAGAAATATATTTAATGGTTGATGTGCAATCTACAAAGTTTACTGAATAGTTTAAAGACCAAAGGGTTAGAGATTCTTCACTTTGAATCATGTTTGATCTGATTCCATTATTAAAATCCAAACATAAGATGTTATATTTATGTAAAAATATATACACCTAGATGACAAACTTTGATCCAACAATAATTTTAGTTATTGATTCTGAAAGAAAATAATAATGTTTAGTATTCCACAATACCCAAGCCTAGAATTTTGAGAAACCTTAAATCAACTTAAAGATACATTGACTGCTGTGCAATCTACAAAGTTTGCTAAATAGTTTAAAGAACAAAGGTTTTGAGATATTTTACTTTGAGCTGTGTTTGTTCTGATTTCATTATTATATTCCTTACAAAATATTTCATCTTAATGAAAAAAATACAGTATAAACAAATAACATTGAATCCAATGACCACAAAGGGACTCGAACCCTCAATCTTCTGATCCGAAGTCAGACACCTTATCCATTAGGCCACGTGGTCACTCTTTGTCAATATATCAATGCCTAAGAAAGTATAGTAACATAAAGATTCAAGTAAAAAACATATTTGTTTTTTTCTTTGAGACAACTGTTTTGGATAATCTTACACTCAGATGACAAACTTTAATGCAACAATAATTTCAATTATTAATTCTGAATAAAACTAATATTGTTTAGTATTCTACAATACCCCATTCAAGAAGTTTGAGAAACCTTAAACAAACTGAGAAATATATTTAATGGTTGATGTGCAATCTACAAAGTTTACTGAATAGTTTAAAGACCA
Organism: Pseudophryne corroboree; assembly: GCF_028390025.1. Taxonomy (NCBI): domain Eukaryota; kingdom Metazoa; phylum Chordata; class Amphibia; order Anura; family Myobatrachidae; genus Pseudophryne; species Pseudophryne corroboree. The sequence continues at coordinate 376,319,024 of NC_086451.1, forward strand.
AAGGGTTAGAGATTCTTCACTTTGAATCATGTTTGATCTGATTTCATTATTAAAATCCAAACATAAGATGTTATCTTTATGTAAAAATATATACACCTAGATGACAAACTTTGATCCAACAATAATTTTAGTTATTGATTCTGAAAGAAAATAATAATGTTTAGTATTCCACAATACCCAAGCCTAGAATTTTGAGAAACCTTAAATCAACTTAAAGATACATTGACTGCTGTGCAATCTACAAAGTTTGCTAAATAGTTTAAAGAACAAAGGTTTTGAGATATTTTACTTTGAGCTGTGTTTGTTCTGATTTCATTATTATATTCCTTACAAAATATTTCATCTTAATGAAAAAAATATAGTATAAACAAATAACATTGAATCCAATGACCACGAAGGTACTCGAACCCTCAATCTTCTGATCCGAAGTCAGACGCCTTATCCATTAGGCCACGTGGTCACTCTTTGTCAATATATCAATGCCTAAGAAAGTATAGTAACATAAAGATTCAAGTAAAAAACATATTTGTTTTGTTTCTTTGATACAACTGTTTTGGATAATCTTACACTCAGATGACAAACTTTAATGCAACAATAATTTCAATTATTAATTCTGAATAAAACTAATATTGTTTAGTATTCTACAATACCCCATTCAAGAAGTTTGAGAAACCTTAAACAAACTAAGAAATATATTTAATGGTTGATGTGCAATCTACAAAGTTTACTGAATAGTTTAAAGACCAAAGGGTTAGAGATTCTTCACTTTGAATCATGTTTGATCTGATTTCATTATTAAAATCCAAACATAAGATGTTATCTTTATGTAAAAATATATACACCTAGATGACAAACTTTGATCCAACAATAATTTTAGTTATTGATTCTGAAAGAAAATAATAATGTTTAGTATTCCACAATACCCAAGCCTAGAATTTTGAGAAACCTTAAATCAACTTAAAGATACATTGACTGCTGTGCAATCTACAAAGTTTGCTAAATAGTTTAAAGAACAAAGGTTTTGAGATATTTTACTTTGAGCTGTGTTTGTTCTGATTTCATTATTATATTCCTTACAAAATATTTCATCTTAATGAAAAAAATATAGTATAAACAAATAACATTGAATCCAATGACCACGAAGGTACTCGAACCCTCAATCTTCTGATCCGAAGTCAGACACCTTATCCATTAGGCCACGTGGTCACTCTTTGTCAATATATCAATGCCTAAGAAAGTATAGTAACATAAAGATTCAAGTTAAAAACATATTTGTTTTGTTTCTTTGAGACAACTGTTTTGGATAATCTTACACTCAAATGACAAACTTTAATCCAACAATAATTTCAATTATTAATTCTGAATAAAACTAATATAGTTTAGTATTCTACAATACCCCATTCAAGAAGTTTGAGAAACCTTAAACAAACTGAGAAATATATTTAATGGTTGATGTGCAATCTACAAAGTTTATTGAATAGTTTAAAGACCAAAGGGTTAGAGATTCTTCACTTTGAATCATGTTTGATCTGATTTCATTATTAAAATCCAAACATAAGATGTTATCTTTATGTAAAAATATATACACCTAGATGACAAACTTTGATCCAACAATAATTTTAGTTATTGATTCTGAAAGAAAATAATAATGTTTAGTATTCCACAATACCCAAGCCTAGAATTTTGAGAAACCTTAAATCAACTTAAAGATACATTGACTGCTGTGCAATCTACAAAGTTTGCTAAATAGTTTAAAGAACAAAGGTTTTGAGATATTTTACTTTGAGCTGTGTTTGTTCTGATTTCATTATTATATTCCTTACAAAATATTTCATCTTAATGAAAAAAATACAGTATAAACAAATAACATTGAATCCAATGACCACGAAGGGACTCGAACCCTCAATCTTCTGATCCGAAGTCAGACGCCTTATCCATTAGGCCACGTGGTCACTCTTTGTCAATATATCAATGCCTAAGACAGTATAGTAACATAAAGATTCAAGTAAAAAACATATTTGTTTTTTTCTTTGAGACAACTGTTTTGGATAATCTTACACTCAGATGACAATATTTTGAGATATTTTACTTTGAGCTGTGTTTGTTCTGATTTCATTATTATATTCCTTACAAAATATTTCATCTTAATGAAAAAACACAGTATAAACAAATAACATTGAGTGCAATGACCACGAAGGGACTCAAACCCTCAATCTTCTGATCCGAAGTCAGACGCCTTATCCATTAGGCCACCTGGTCAATGTCTGTCCAAAGATTAACGCCTAAGAAAGTATAGTAATATAAAGATTCATGTAAAAAACATATTTGTTTTGTTTCTTTGAGACAACTGTTTTGGATAATCTTACACTCAGATGACAAACTTTGATCCAACAACAATTTTAGTTATTGATTCTGAAAGAAAATAATAATGTTTAGTATTCCACAATACCCAAACCTAGAATTTTGAGAAACCTTAAATCAACTTAAAGATACATTGACTGCTGTGCAATCTACAAAGTTTGCTAAATAGTTTAAAGAACAAAGGTTTTGAGATATTTTACTTTGAGCTGTGTTTGTTCTGATTTCATTATTATATTCCTTACAAAATATTTAATCTTAATGAAAAAAATACAGTATAAACAAATAACATTGAATCCAATGACCACGAAGGGACTCGAACCCTCAATCTTCTGATCCGAAGTCAGACGCCTTATCCATTAGGCCACGTGGTCACTCTTTGTCAATATATCAATGCCTAAGATAGTATAGTATCATAAAGATTCAAGTAAAAAACATATTTGTTTTTTTCTTTGAGACAACTGTTTTGGATAATCTTACACTCAGATGACAAACTTTAATGCAACAATAATTTCAATTATTAATTCTGAATAAAACTTATATTGTTTAGTATTCTACAATACCCCATTCAAGAAGTTTGAGAAACCTTAAACAAACTATGAAATATATTTAATGGTTGATGTGCAATCTACAAAGTTTACTGAATAGTTTAAAGACCAAAGGGTTAGAGATTCTTCACTTTGAATCATGTTTGATCTGATTTCATTATTAAAATCCAAACATAAGATGTTATCTTTATGTAAAAATATATACACCTAGATGACAAACTTTGATCCAACAATAATTTTAGTTATTGATTCTGAAAGAAAATAATAATGTTTAGTATTCCACAATACCCAAGCCTAGAATTTTGAGAAACCTTAAATCAACTTAAAGATACATTGACTGCTGTGCAATCTACAAAGTTTGCTAAATAGTTTAAAGAACAAAGGTTTTGAGATATTTTACTTTGAGCTGTGTTTGTTCTGATTTCATTATTATATTCCTTACAAAATATTTCATCTTAATGAAAAAAATACAGTATAAACAAATAACATTGAATCCAATGACCACGAAGGGACTCGAACCCTCAATCTTCTGATCCGAAGTCAGACGCCTTATCCATTAGGCCACGTGGTCACTCTTTGTCAATATATCAATGCCTAAGACAGTATAGTAACATAAAGATTCAAGTAAAAAACATATTTGTTTTTTTCTTTGAGACAACTGTTTTGGATAATCTTACACTCAGATGACAATATTTTGAGATATTTTACTTTGAGCTGTGTTTGTTCTGATTTCATTATTATATTCCTTACAAAATATTTCATCTTAATGAAAAAACACAGTATAAACAAATAACATTGAGTGCAATGACCACGAAGGGACTCAAACCCTCAATCTTCTGATCCGAAGTCAGACGCCTTATCCATTAGGCCACCTGGTCAATGTCTGTCCAAAGATTAACGCCTAAGAAAGTATAGTAATATAAAGATTCATGTAAAAAACATATTTGTTTTGTTTCTTTGAGACAACTGTTTTGGATAATCTTACACTCAGATGACAAACTTTGATCCAACAACAATTTTAGTTATTGATTCTGAAAGAAAATAATAATGTTTAGTATTCCACAATACCCAAACCTAGAATTTTGAGAAACCTTAAATCAACTTAAAGATACATTGACTGCTGTGCAATCTACAAAGTTTGCTAAATAGTTTAAAGAACAAAGGTTTTGAGATATTTTACTTTGAGCTGTGTTTGTTCTGATTTCATTATTATATTCCTTACAAAATATTTAATCTTAATGAAAAAAATACAGTATAAACAAATAACATTGAATCCAATGACCACGAAGGGACTCGAACCCTCAATCTTCTGATCCGAAGTCAGACGCCTTATCCATTAGGCCACGTGGTCACTCTTTGTCAATATATCAATGCCTAAGATAGTATAGTATCATAAAGATTCAAGTAAAAAACATATTTGTTTTTTTCTTTGAGACAACTGTTTTGGATAATCTTACACTCAGATGACAAACTTTAATGCAACAATAATTTCAATTATTAATTCTGAATAAAACTTATATTGTTTAGTATTCTACAATACCCCATTCAAGAAGTTTGAGAAACCTTAAACAAACTATGAAATATATTTAATGGTTGATGTGCAATCTACAAAGTTTACTGAATAGTTTAAAGACCAAAGGGTTAGAGATTCTTCACTTTGAATCATGTTTGATCTGATTTCATTATTAAAATCCAAACATAAGATGTTATCTTTATGTAAAAATATATACACCTAGATGACAAACTTTGATCCAACAATAATTTTAGTTATTGATTCTGAAAGAAAATAATAATGTTTAGTATTCCACAATACCCAAGCCTAGAATTTTGAGAAACCTTAAATCAACTTAAAGATACATTGACTGCTGTGCAATCTACAAAGTTTGCTAAATAGTTTAAAGAACAAAGGTTTTGAGATATTTTACTTTGAGCTGTGTTTGTTCTGATTTCATTATTATATTCCTTACAAAATATTTCATCTTAATGAAAAAAATACAGTATAAACAAATAACATTGAATCCAATGACCACAAAGGGACTCAAAACCTCAATCTTCTGATCCGAAGTCAGACACCTTATCCATTAGGCCTCGTGGTCACTCTTTGTCAATATATCAATGCCTAAGAAAGTATAGTAACATAAAGATTCAAGTAAAAAACATATTTGTTTTTTTCTTTGAGACAACTGTTTTGGATAATCTTACACTCAGATGACAAACTTTAATGCAACAATAATTTCAATTATTAATTCTGAATAAAACTAATATTGTTTAGTATTCTACGATACCCCATTCAAGAAGTTTGAGAAACCTTAAACAAACTGAGAAATATATTTAATGGTTGATGTGCAATCTACAAAGTTTACTGAATAGTTTAAAGACCAAAGGGTTAGAGATTCTTCACTTTGAATCATGTTTGATCTGATTTCATTATTAAAATCCAAACATAAGATGTTATCTTTATGTAAAAATATATACACCTAGATGACAAACTTTGATCCAACAATAATTTTAGTTATTGATTCTGAAAGAAAATAATAATGTTTAGTATTCCACAATACCCAAGCCTAGAATTTTGAGAAACCTTAAATCAACTTAAAGATACATTGACTGCTGTGCAATCTACAAAGTTTTCTAAATAGTTTAAAGAACAAAGGTTTTGAGATATTTTACTTTGAGCTGTGTTTGTTCTGATTTCATTATAATATTCCTTACAAAATATTTCATCTTAATGAAAAAAATATAGTATAAACAAATAACATTGAATCCAATGACCACGAAGGTACTCGAACCCTCAATCTTCTGATCCGAAGTCAGACGCCTTATCCATTAGGCCACGTGGTCACTCTTTGTCAATATATCAATGCCTAAGAAAGTATAGTAACATAAAGATTCAAGTAAAAAACATATTTGTTTTGTTTCTTTGAGACAACTGTTTTGGATAATCTTACACTCAGATGACAAACTTTAATGCAACAATAATTTCAATTATTAATTCTGAATAAAACTAATATTGTTTAGTATTCTACAATACCCCATTCAAGAAGTTTGAGAAACCTTAAACAAACTAAGAAATATATTTAATGGTTGATGTGCAATCTACAAAGTTTACTGAATAGTTTAAAGACCAAAGGGTTAGAGATTCTTCACTTTGAATCATGTTTGATCTGATTTCATTATTAAAATCCAAATATAAGATGTTATCTTTATGTAAAAATATATACACCTAGATGACAAACTTTGATCCAACAATAATTTTAGTTATTGATTCTGAAAGAAAATAATAATGTTTAGTATTCCACAATACCCAAGCCTAGAATTTTGAGAAACCTTAAATCAACTTAAAGATACATTGACTGCTGTGCAATCTACAAAGTTTGCTAAATAGTTTAAAGAACAAAGGTTTTGAGATATTCTACTTTGAGCTGTGTTTGTTCTGATTTCATTATTATATTCCTTACAAAATATTTAATCTTAATGAAAAAAATACAGTATAAACAAATAACATTGAATCCAATGACCATGAAGGAACTCGAACCCTCAATCTTCTGATCCGAAGTCAGACGCCTTATCCATTAGGCCACGTGGTCAATGTCTGTCCAAAGATTAACGCCTAAGAAAGTATAGTAATATAAAGATTCAAGTAAAAAACATATTTGTTTTGTTTCTTTGAGACAACTGTTTTGGATAATCTTACACTCAGATGACAAACTTTAATCCAACAATAATTTCAATTATTAATTCTGAATAAAACTAATATAGTTTAGTATTCTACAATACCCCATTCAAGAAGTTTGAGAAACCTTGAACAAACTGAGAAATATATTTAATGGTTGTTGTGCAATCTACAAAGTTTGCTGAATAGTTTAAAGACCAAAGGGTTAGAGACTCTTCACTTTGAATCATGTTTGATCTGATTTCATTATTATAATCCATACATAAGATGTTATCTTTATGTAAAAATATATACACCTAGATGACAAACTTTGATCCAACAATAATTTTAGTTATTGATTCTGAAAGAAAATAATAATGTTTAGTATTCCACAATACCCAAGCCTAGAATTTTGAGAAACCTTTAATCAACTTAAAGATACATTGACTGCTGTGCAATCTACAAAGTTTGCTAAATAGTTTAAAGAACAAAGGTTTTGAGATATTTTACTTTGAGCTGTGTTTGTTCTGATTTCATTATTATATTCCTTACAAAATATTTCATCTTAATGAAAAAAATACAGTATAAACAAATAACATTGAATCCAATGACCACAAAGGGACTCAAACCCTCAATCTTCTGATCCGAAGTCAGACACCTTATCCATTAGGCCACGTGGTCACTCTTTGTCAATATTCCAATGCCTAAGAAAGTACAGTAACATAAAGATTCAAGTAAAAAACATATTTGTTTTTTTCTTTGAGACAACTGTTTTGGATAATCTTACACTCAGATGACAAACTTTAATGCAACAATAATTTCAATTATTAATTCTGAATAAAACTAATATTGTTTAGTATTCTACGATACCCCATTCAAGAAGTTTGAGAAACCTTAAACAAACTGAGAAATATATTTAATGGTTGATGTGCAATCTACAAAGTTTACTGAATAGTTTAAAGACCAAAGGGTTAGAGATTCTTCACTTTGAATCATGTTTGATCTGATTTCATTATTAAAATCCAAACATAAGATGTTATCTTTATGTAAAAATATATACACCTAGATGACAAACTTTGATCCAACAATAATTTTAGTTATTGATTCTGAAAGAAAATAATAATGTTTAGTATTCCACAATACCCAAGCCTAGAATTTTGAGAAACCTTAAATCAACTTAAAGATACATTGACTGCTGTGCAATCTACAAAGTTTGCTAAATAGTTTAAAGAACAAAGGTTTTGAGATATTTTACTTTGAGCTGTGTTTGTTCTGATTTCATTATTATATTCCTTACAAAATATTTCATCTTAATGAAAAAAATATAGTATAAACAAATAACATTGAATCCAATGACCACGAAGGTACTCGAACCCTCAATCTTCTGATCCGAAGTCAGACGCCTTATCCATTAGGCCACGTGGTCACTCTTTGTCAATATATCAATGCCTAAGAAAGTATAGTAACATAAAGATTCAAGTAAAAAACATATTTGTTTGTTTCTTTGAGACAACTGTTTTGGATAATCTTACACTCAGATGACAAACTTTAATGCAACAATAATTTCAATTATTAATTCTGAATAAAACTAATATTGTTTAGTATTCTACAATACCCCATTCAAGAAGTTTGAGAAACCTTAAACAAACTAAGAAATATATTTAATGGTTGATGTGCAATCTACAAAGTTTACTGAATAGTTTAAAGACCAAAGGGTTAGAGATTCTTCACTTTGAATCATGTTTGATCTGATTTCATTATTAAAATCCAAACATAAGATGTTATCTTTATGTAAAAATATATACACCTAGATGACAAACTTTGATCCAACAATAATTTTAGTTATTGATTCTGAAAGAAAATAATAATGTTTAGTATTCCACAATACCCAAGCCTAGAATTTTGAGAAACCTTAAATCAACTTAAAGATACATTGACTGCTGTGCAATCTACAAAGTTTGCTAAATAGTTTAAAGAACAAAGGTTTTGAGATATTTTACTTTGAGCTGTGTTTGTTCTGATTTCATTATTATATTCCTTACAAAATATTTCATCTTAATGAAAAAAATATAGTATAAACAAATAACATTGAATCCAATGACCACGAAGGTACTCGAACCCTCAATCTTCTGATCCGAAGTCAGACGCCTTATCCATTAGGCCACGTGGTCACTCTTTGTCAATATATCAATGCCTAAGAAAGTATAGTAACATAAAGATTCAAGTAAAAAACATATTTGTTTTGTTTCTTTGAGACAACTGTTTTGGATAATCTTACACTCAGATGACAAACTTTAATGCAACAATAATTTCAATTATTAATTCTGAATAAAACTAATATTGTTTAGTATTCTACAATACCCCATTCAAGAAGTTTGAGAAACCTTAAACAAACTAAGAAATATATTTAATGGTTGATGTGCAATCTACAAAGTTTACTGAATAGTTTAAAGACCAAAGGGTTAGAGATTCTTCACTTTGAATCATGTTTGATCTGATTTCATTATTAAAATCCAAATATAAGATGTTATCTTTATGTAAAAATATATACACCTAGATGACAAACTTTGATCCAACAATAATTTTAGTTATTGATTCTGAAAGAAAATAATAATGTTTAGTATTCCACAATACCCAAGCCTAGAATTTTGAGAAACCTTAAATCAACTTAAAGATACATTGACTGCTGTGCAATCTACAAAGTTTGCTAAATAGTTTAAAGAACAAAGGTTTTGAGATATTCTACTTTGAGCTGTGTTTGTTCTGATTTCATTATTATATTCCTTACAAAATATTTAATCTTAATGAAAAAAATACAGTATAAACAAATAACATTGAATCCAATGACCACGAAGGAACTCGAACCCTCAATCTTCTGATCCGAAGTCAGACGCCTTATCCATTAGGCCACGTGGTCAATGTCTGTCCAAAGATTAACGCCTAAGAAAGTATAGTAATATAAAGATTCAAGTAAAAAACATATTTGTTTTGTTTCTTTGAGACAACTGTTTTGGATAATCTTACACTCAGATGACAAACTTTAATCCAACAATAATTTCAATTATTAATTCTGAATAAAACTAATATTGTTTAGTATTCTACAATACCCCATTCAAGAAGTTTGAGAAACCTTGAACAAACTGAGAAATATATTTAATGGTTGTTGTGCAATCTACAAAGTTTACTGAATAGTTTAAAGACCAAAGGGTTAGAGATTCTTCACTTTGAATCATGTTTGATCTGATTTCATTATTAAAATCCAAACATAAGATGTTATCTTTATGTAAAAATATATACACCTAGATGACAAACTTTGATCCAACAATAATTTTAGTTATTGATTCTGAAAGAAAATAATAATGTTTAGTATTCCACAATACCCAAGCCTAGAATTTTGAGAAACCTTAAATCAACTTAAAGATACATTGACTGCTGTGCAATCTACAAAGTTTGCTAAATAGTTTAAAGAACAAAGGTTTTGAGATATTTTACTTTGAGCTGTGTTTGTTCTGATTTCATTATTATATTCCTTACAAAATATTTCATCTTAATGAAAAAAATATAGTATAAACAAATAACATTGAATCCAATGACCACGAAGGTACTCGAACCCTCAATCTTCTGATCCGAAGTCAGACGCCTTATCCATTAGGCCACGTGGTCACTCTTTGTCAATATATCAATGCCTAAGAAAGTATAGTAACATAAAGATTCAAGTAAAAAACATATTTGTTTGTTTCTTTGAGACAACTGTTTTGGATAATCTTACACTCAGATGACAAACTTTAATGCAACAATAATTTCAATTATTAATTCTGAATAAAACTAATATTGTTTAGTATTCTACAATACCCCATTCAAGAAGTTTGAGAAACCTTAAACAAACTAAGAAATATATTTAATGGTTGATGTGCAATCTACAAAGTTTACTGAATAGTTTAAAGACCAAAGGGTTAGAGATTCTTCACTTTGAATCATGTTTGATCTGATTTCATTATTAAAATCCAAACATAAGATGTTATCTTTATGTAAAAATATATACACCTAGATGACAAACTTTGATCCAACAATAATTTTAGTTATTGATTCTGAAAGAAAATAATAATGTTTAGTATTCCACAATACCCAAGCCTAGAATTTTGAGAAACCTTAAATCAACTTAAAGATACATTGACTGCTGTGCAATCTACAAAGTTTGCTAAATAGTTTAAAGAACAAAGGTTTTGAGATATTTTACTTTGAGCTGTGTTTGTTCTGATTTCATTATTATATTCCTTACAAAATATTTCATCTTAATGAAAAAAATATAGTATAAACAAATAACATTGAATCCAATGACCACGAAGGTACTCGAACCCTCAATCTTCTGATCCGAAGTCAGACGCCTTATCCATTAGGCCACGTGGTCACTCTTTGTCAATATATCAATGCCTAAGAAAGTATAGTAACATAAAGATTCAAGTAAAAAACATATTTGTTTTGTTTCTTTGAGACAACTGTTTTGGATAATCTTACACTCAGATGACAAACTTTAATGCAACAATAATTTCAATTATTAATTCTGAATAAAACTAATATTGTTTAGTATTCTACAATACCCCATTCAAGAAGTTTGAGAAACCTTAAACAAACTAAGAAATATATTTAATGGTTGATGTGCAATCTACAAAGTTTACTGAATAGTTTAAAGACCAAAGGGTTAGAGATTCTTCACTTTGAATCATGTTTGATCTGATTTCATTATTAAAATCCAAATATAAGATGTTATCTTTATGTAAAAATATATACACCTAGATGACAAACTTTGATCCAACAATAATTTTAGTTATTGATTCTGAAAGAAAATAATAATGTTTAGTATTCCACAATACCCAAGCCTAGAATTTTGAGAAACCTTAAATCAACTTAAAGATACATTGACTGCTGTGCAATCTACAAAGTTTGCTAAATAGTTTAAAGAACAAAGGTTTTGAGATATTCTACTTTGAGCTGTGTTTGTTCTGATTTCATTATTATATTCCTTACAAAATATTTAATCTTAATGAAAAAAATACAGTATAAACAAATAACATTGAATCCAATGACCACGAAGGAACTCGAACCCTCAATCTTCTGATCCGAAGTCAGACGCCTTATCCATTAGGCCACGTGGTCAATGTCTGTCCAAAGATTAACGCCTAAGAAAGTATAGTAATATAAAGATTCAAGTAAAAAACATATTTGTTTTGTTTCTTTGAGACAACTGTTTTGGATAATCTTACACTCAGATGACAAACTTTAATCCAACAATAATTTCAATTATTAATTCTGAATAAAACTAATATTGTTTAGTATTCTACAATACCCCATTCAAGAAGTTTGAGAAACCTTGAACAAACTGAGAAATATATTTAATGGTTGTTGTGCAATCTACAAAGTTTACTGAATAGTTTAAAGACCAAAGGGTTAGAGACTCTTCACTTTGAATCATGTTTGATCTGATTTCATTATTATAATCCATACATAAGATGTTATCTTTATGTAAAAATATATACACCTAGATGACAAACTTTGATCCAACAATAATTTTAGTTATTGATTCTGAAAGAAAATAATAATGTTTAGTATTCCACAATACCCAAGCCTAGAATTTTGAGAAACCTTTAATCAACTTAAAGATACATTGACTGCTGTGCAATCTACAAAGTTTGCTAAATAGTTTAAAGAACAAAGGTTTTGAGATATTTTACTTTGAGCTGTGTTTGTTCTGATTTCATTATTATATTCCTTACAAAATATTTCATCTTAATGAAAAAAATACAGTATAAACAAATAACATTGAATCCAATGACCACAAAGGGACTCAAACCCTCAATCTTCTGATCCGAAGTCAGACACCTTATCCATTAGGCCACGTGGTCACTCTTTGTCAATATTCCAATGCCTAAGAAAGTATAGTAACATAAAGATTCAAGTAAAAAACATATTTGTTTTTTTCTTTGAGACAACTGTTTTGGATAATCTTACACTCAGATGACAAACTTTAATGCAACAATAATTTCAATTATTAATTCTGAATAAAACTAATATTGTTTAGTATTCTACGATACCCCATTCAAGAAGTTTGAGAAACCTTAAACAAACTGAGAAATATATTTAATGGTTGATGTGCAATCTACAAAGTTTACTGAATAGTTTAAAGACCAAAGGGTTAGAGATTCTTCACTTTGAATCATGTTTGATCTGATTTCATTATTAAAATCCAAACATAAGATGTTATCTTTATGTAAAAATATATACACCTAGATGACAAACTTTGATCCAACAATAATTTTAGTTATTGATTCTGAAAGAAAATAATAATGTTTAGTATTCCACAATACCCAAGCCTAGAATTTTGAGAAACCTTAAATCAACTTAAAGATACATTGACTGCTGTGCAATCTACAAAGTTTGCTAAATAGTTTAAAGAACAAAGGTTTTGAGATATTTTACTTTGAGCTGTGTTTGTTCTGATTTCATTATTATATTCCTTACAAAATATTTCATCTTAATGAAAAAAATACAGTATAAACAAATAACATTGAATCCAATGACCACGAAGGGACTCGAACCCTCAATCTTCTGATCCGAAGTCAGACGCCTTATCCATTAGGCCACGTGGTCACTCTTTGTCAATATATCAATGCCTAAGAAAGTATAGTAACATAAAGATTCAAGTAAAAAACATATTTGTTTTTTTCTTTGAGACAACTGTTTTGGATAATCTTACACTCAGATGACAAACTTTAATGCAACAATAATTTCAATTATTAATTCTGAATAAAACTAATATTGTTTAGTATTCTACAATACCCCATTCAAGAAGTTTGAGAAACCTTAAACAAACTGAGAAATATATTTAATGGTTGATGTGCAATCTACAAAGTTTACTGAATAGTTTAAAGACCAAAGGGTTAGAGATTCTTTACTTTGAATCATGTTTGATCTGATTTCATTATTAAAATCCAAACATAAGATGTTATCTTTATGTAAAAATATATACACCTAGATGACAAACTTTGATCCAACAATAATTTTAGTTATTGATTCTGAAAGAAAATAATAATGTTTAGTATTCCACAATACCCAAGCCTAGAATTTTGAGAAACCTTAAATCAACTTAAAGATACATTGACTGCTGTGCAATCTACAAAGTTTGCTAAATAGTTTAAAGAACAAAGGTTTTGAGATATTTTACTTTGAGCTGTGTTTGTTCTGATTTCATTATTATATTCCTTACAAAATATTTCATCTTAATGAAAAAAATACAGTATAAACAAATAACATTGAATCCAATGACAACGAAGGGACTCGAACCCTCAATCTTCTGATCCGAAGTCAGACGCCTTATCCATTAGGCCACGTGGTCACTCTTTGTCAATATATCAATGCCTAAGACAGTATAGTAACATAAAGATTCAAGTAAAAAACATATTTGTTTTTTTCTTTGAGACAACTGTTTTGGATAATCTTACACTCAGATGACAATATTTTGAGATATTTTACTTTGAGCTGTGTTTGTTCTGATTTCATTATTATATTCCTTACAAAATATTTCATCTTAATGAAAAAACACAGTATAAACAAATAACATTGAGTGCAATGACCACGAAGGGACTCAAACCCTCAATCTTCTGATCCGAAGTCAGACGCCTTATCCATTAGGCCACCTGGTCAATGTCTGTCCAAAGATTAACGCCTAAGAAAGTATAGTAATATAAAGATTCATGTAAAAAACATATTTGTTTTGTTTCTTTGAGACAACTGTTTAGGATAATCTTACACTCAGATGACAAACTTTGATCCAACAACAATTTTAGTTATTGATTCTGAAAGAAAATAATAATGTTTAGTATTCCACAATACCCAAGCCTAGAATTTTGAGAAACCTTAAATCAACTTAAAGATACATTGACTGCTGTGCAATCTACAAAGTTTGCTAAATAGTTTAAAGAACAAAGGTTTTTAGATATTTTACTTTGAGCTGTGTTTGTTCTGATTTCATTATTATATTCCTTACAAAATATTTCATCTTAATGAAAAAAATATAGTATAAACAAATAACATTGAATCCAATGACCACGAAGGTACTCGAACCCTCAATCTTCTGATCCGAAGTCAGACGCCTTATCCATTAGGCCACCTGGTCAATGTCTGTCCAAAGATTAACGCCTAAGAAAGTATAGTAATATAAAGATTCATGTAAAAAACATATTTGTTTTGTTTCTTTGAGACAACTGTTTTGGATAATCTTACACTCAGATGACAAACTTTGATCCAACAACAATTTTAGTTATTGATTCTGAAAGAAAATAATAATGTTTAGTATTCCACAATACCCAAACCTAGAATTTTGAGAAACCTTAAATCAACTTAAAGATACATTGACTGCTGTGCAATCTACAAAGTTTGCTAAATAGTTTAAAGAACAAAGGTTTTGAGATATTTTACTTTGAGCTGTGTTTATTCTGATTTCATTATTATATTCCTTACAAAATATTTAATCTTAATGAAAAAAATACAGTATAAACAAATAACATTGAAAGCAATGACCACAAAGGGACTCGAACTCTCAATCTTCTGATCCGAAGTCAGACGCCTTATCCATTAGGCCACGTAGTCACTCTTTGTCAATATATCAATGCCTAAGAAAGTATAGTAACATAAAGATTCAAGTAAAAACATATTTGTTTTTTTCTTTGAGACAACTGTTTTGGATAATCTTACACTCAGATGACAAACTTTAATGCAACAATAATTTCAATTATTAATTCTGAATAAAACTTATATTGTTTAGTATTCTACAATACCCCATTCAAGAAGTTTGAGAAACCTTAAACAAACTGAGAAATATATTTAATGGTTGATGTGCAATCTACAAAGTTTACTGAATAGTTTAAAGACCAAAGGGTTAGAGATTCTTCACTTTGAATCATGTTTGATCTGATTTCATTATTAAAATCCAAACATAAGATGTTATCTTTATGTAAAAATATATACACCTAGATGACAAACTTTGATCCAACAATAATTTTAGTTATTGATTCTGAAAGAAAATAATAATGTTTAGTATTCCACAATACCCAAGCCTAGAATTTTGAGAAACCTTAAATCAACTTAAAGATACATTGACTGCTGTGCAATCTACAAAGTTTGCTAAATAGTTTAAAGAACAAAGGTTTTGAGATATTTTACTTTGAGCTGTGTTTGTTCTGATTTCATTATTATATTCCTTACAAAATATTTCATCTTAATGAAAAAAATATAGTATAAACAAATAACATTGAATCCAATGACCACAAAGGTACTCGAACCCTCAATCTTCTGATCCGAAGTCAGACGCCTTATCTATTAGGCCACGTGGTCACTCTTTGTCAATATATCAATGCCTAAGAAAGTATAGTAACATAAAGATTCAAGTAAAAAACATATTTGTTTTGTTTCTTTGAGACAACTGTTTTGGATAATCTTACACTCAGATGACAAACTTTAATGCAACAATAATTTCAATTATTAATTCTGAATAAAACTAATATTGTTTAGTATTCTACAATACCCCATTCAAGAAGTTTGAGAAACCTTAAACAAACTAAGAAATATATTTAATGGTTGATGTGCAATCTACAAAGTTTACTGAATAGTTTAAAGACCAAAGGGTTAGAGATTCTTCACTTTGAATCATGTTTGATCTGATTTCATTATTAAAATCCAAATATAAGATGTTATCTTTATGTAAAAATATATACACCTAGATGACAAACTTTGATCCAACAATAATTTTAGTTATTGATTCTGAAAGAAAATAATAATGTTTAGTATTCCACAATACCCAAGCCTAGAATTTTGAGAAACCTTAAATCAACTTAAAGATACATTGACTGCTGTGCAATCTACAAAGTTTGCTAAATAGTTTAAAGAACAAAGGTTTTGAGATATTTAACTTTGAGCTGTGTTTGTTCTGATTTCATTATTATATTCCTTACAAAATATTTAATCTTAATGAAAAAAATACAGTATAAACAAATAACATTGAATCCAATGACCACGAAGGAACTCGAACCCTCAATCTTCTGATCCGAAGTCAGACGCCTTATCCATTAGGCCACGTGGTCAATGTCTGTCCAAAGATTAACGCCTAAGAAAGTATAGTAATATAAAGATTCAAGTAAAAAACATATTTGTTTTGTTTCTTTGAGACAACTGTTTTGGATAATCTTACACTCAGATGACAAACTTTAATCCAACAATAATTTCAATTATTAATTCTGAATAAAACTAATATAGTTTAGTATTCTACAATACCCCATTCAAGAAGTTTGAGAAACCTTGAACAAACTGAGAAATATATTTAATGGTTGTTGTGCAATCTACAAAGTTTACTGAATAGTTTAAAGACCAAAGGGTTAGAGACTCTTCACTTTGAATCATGTTTGATCTGATTTCATTATTAAAATCCAAACATAAGATGTTATCTTTATGTAAAAATATATACACCTAGATGACAAACTTTGATCCAACAATAATTTTAGTCATTGATTCTGAAAGAAAATAATAATGTTTAGTATTCCACAATACCCAAGCCTAGAATTTTGAGAAACCTTAAATCAACTTAAAGATACATTGACTGCTGTGCAATCTACAAAGTTTGCTAAATAGTTTAAAGAACAAAGGTTTTGAGATATTTTACTTTGAGCTGTGTTTGTTCTGATTTCATTATTATATTCCTTACAAAATATTTCATCTTAATGAAAAAAATATAGTATAAACAAATAACATTGAATCCAATGACCACGAAGGTACTCGAACCCTCAATCTTCTGATCCGAAGTCAGACGCCTTATCCATTAGGCCACCTGGTCAATGTCTGTCCAAAGATTAACGCCTAAGAAAGTATAGTAATATAAAGATTCATGTAAAAAACATATTTGTTTTGTTTCTTTGAGACAACTGTTTTGGATAATCTTACACTCAGATGACAAACTTTAATCCAACAACAATTTTAGTTATTGATTCTGAAAGAAAATAATAATGTTTAGTATTCCACAATACCCAAACCTAGAATTTTGAGAAACCTTAAATCAACTTAAAGATACATTGACTGCTGTGCAATCTACAAAGTTTGCTAAATAGTTTAAAGAACAAAGGTTTTGAGATATTTTACTTTGAGCTGTGTTTATTCTGATTTCATTATTATATTCCTTACAAAATATTTAATCTTAATGAAAAAAATACAGTATAAACAAATAACATTGAAAGCAATGACCACAAAGGGACTCGAACTCTCAATCTTCTGATCCGAAGTCAGACGCCTTAGCCATTAGGCCACGTAGTCACTCTTTGTCAATATATCAATGCCTAAGAAAGTATAGTAACATAAAGATTCAAGTAAAAAACATATTTGTTTTTTTCTTTGAGACAACTGTTTTGGATAATCTTACACTCAGATGACAAACTTTAATGCAACAATAATTTCAATTATTAATTCTGAATAAAACTTATATTGTTTAGTATTCTACAATACCCCATTCAAGAAGTTTGAGAAACCTTAAACAAACTGAGAAATATATTTAATGGTTGATGTGCAATCTACAAAGTTTACTGAATAGTTTAAAGACCAAAGGGTTAGAGATTCTTCACTTTGAATCATGTTTGATCTGATTTCATTATTAAAATCCAAACATAAGATGTTATCTTTATGTAAAAATATATACACCTAGATGACAAACTTTGATCCAACAATAATTTTAGTTATTGATTCTGAAAGAAAATAATAATGTTTAGTATTCCACAATACCCAAGCCTAGAATTTTGAGAAACCTTAAATCAACTTAAAGATACATTGACTGCTGTGCAATCTACAAAGTTTGCTAAATAGTTTAAAGAACAAAGGTTTTGAGATATTTTACTTTGAGCTGTGTTTGTTCTGATTTCATTATTAT
Source organism: Pseudophryne corroboree (assembly GCF_028390025.1). Taxonomy (NCBI): domain Eukaryota; kingdom Metazoa; phylum Chordata; class Amphibia; order Anura; family Myobatrachidae; genus Pseudophryne; species Pseudophryne corroboree. Next base: position 376,337,541 of record NC_086451.1, read on the forward strand.
ATTCCTTACAAAATATTTCATCTTAATGAAAAAAATATAGTATAAACAAATAACATTGAATCCAATGACCACAAAGGTACTCGAACCCTCAATCTTCTGATCCGAAGTCAGACGCCTTATCCATTAGGCCACGTGGTCACTCTTTGTCAATATATCAATGCCTAAGAAAGTATAGTAACATAAAGATTCAAGTAAAAAACATATTTGTTTTGTTTCTTTGAGACAACTGTTTTGGATAATCTTACACTCAGATGACAAACTTTAATGCAACAATAATTTCAATTATTAATTCTGAATAAAACTAATATTGTTTAGTATTCTACAATACCCCATTCAAGAAGTTTGAGAAACCTTAAACAAACTAAGAAATATATTTAATGGTTGATGTGCAATCTACAAAGTTTACTGAATAGTTTAAAGACCAAAGGGTTAGAGATTCTTCACTTTGAATCATGTTTGATCTGATTTCATTATTAAAATCCAAATATAAGATGTTATCTTTATGTAAAAATATATACACCTAGATGACAAACTTTGATCCAACAATAATTTTAGTTATTGATTCTGAAAGAAAATAATAATGTTTAGTATTCCACAATACCCAAGCCTAGAATTTTGAGAAACCTTAAATCAACTTAAAGATACATTGACTGCTGTGCAATCTACAAAGTTTGCTAAATAGTTTAAAGAACAAAGGTTTTGAGATATTTAACTTTGAGCTGTGTTTGTTTTGATTTCATTATTATATTCCTTACAAAATATTTAATCTTAATGAAAAAAATACAGTATAAACAAATAACATTGAATCCAATGACCACGAAGGAACTCGAACCCTCAATCTTCTGATCCGAAGTCAGACGCCTTATCCATTAGGCCACGTGGTCAATGTCTGTCCAAAGATTAACGCCTAAGAAAGTATAGTAATATAAAGATTCAAGTAAAAAACATATTTGTTTTGTTTCTTTGAGACAACTGTTTTGGATAATCTTACACTCAGATGACAAACTTTAATCCAACAATAATTTCAATTATTAATTCTGAATAAAACTAATATAGTTTAGTATTCTACAATACCCCATTCAAGAAGTTTGAGAAACCTTGAACAAACTGAGAAATATATTTAATGGTTGTTGTGCAATCTACAAAGTTTACTGAATAGTTTAAAGACCAAAGGTTTAGAGACTCTTCACTTTGAATCATGTTTGATCTGATTTCATTATTATAATCCATACATAAGATGTTATCTTTATGTAAAAATATATACACCTAGATGACAAACTTTGATCCAACAATAATTTTAGTTATTGATTCTGAAAGAAAATAATAATGTTTAGTATTCCACAATACCCAAGCCTAGAATTTTGAGAAACCTTTAATGAACTTAAAGATACATTGACTGCTGTGCAATCTACAAAGTTTGCTAAATAGTTTAAAGAACAAAGGTTTTGAGATATTTTACTTTGAGCTGTGTTTGTTCTGATTTCATTATTATATTCCTTACAAAATATTTCATCTTAATGAAAAAAATACAGTATAAACAAATAACATTGAATCCAATGACCACAAAGGGACTCAAACCCTCAATCTTCTGATCCGAAGTCAGACACCTTATCCATTAGGCCACGTGGTCACTCTTTGTCAATATATCAATGCCTAAGAAAGTATAGTAACATAAAGATTCAAGTAAAAAACATATTTGTTTTTTTCTTTGAGACAACTGTTTTGGATAATCTTACACTCAGATGACAAACTTTAATGCAACAATAATTTCAATTATTAATTCTGAATAAAACTAATATTGTTTAGTATTCTACAATACCCCATTCAAGAAGTTTGAGAAACCTTAAACAAACTGAGAAATATATTTAATGGTTGATGTGCAATCTACAAAGTTTACTGAATAGTTTAAAGACCAAAGGGTTAGAGATTCTTCACTTTGAATCATGTTTGATCTGATTTCATTATTAAAATCCAAACATAAGATGTTATCCTTATGTAAAAATATATACACCTAGATGACAAACTTTGATCCAACAATAATTTTAGTTATAGATTCTGAAAGAAAATAATAATGTTTAGTATTCCACAATACCCAAGCCTAGAATTTTGAGAAACCTTAAATCAACTTAAACATACATTGACTGCTGTGCAATCTACAAAGTTTGCTAAATAGTGTAAAGAACAAAGGTTTTGAGATATTTTACTTTGAGCTGTGTTTGTTCTGATTTCATTATTATATTCCTTACAAAATATTTCATCTTAATGAAAAAAATACAGTATAAACAAATAACATTGAATCCAATGACCACGAAGGAACTCGAACCCTCAATTTTCTAATCCGAAGTCAGACGCCTTATCCATTAGGCCACGTGGTCACTCTTTGTCAATATGTCAATGCCTAAGAAAGTATAGTAACATAAAGATTCAAGTAAAAAACATATTTGTTTTTTTCTTTGAGACAACTGTTTTGGATAATCTTACACTCAGATGACAAACTTTAATGCAACAATAATTTCAATTATTAATTCTGAATAAAACTAATATTGTTTAGTATTCTACAATACCCCATTCAAGAAGTTTGATAAACCTTAAACAAACTGAGAAATATATTTAATGGTTGATGTGCAATCTACAAAGTTTACTGAATAGTTTAAAGACCAAAGGGTTAGAGATTCTTCACTTTGAATCATGTTTGATCTGATTTCATTATTAAAATCCAAACATAAGATGTTATCCTTATGTAAAAATATATACACCTAGATGACAAACTTTGATCCAACAATAATTTTAGTTATAGATTCTGAAAGAAAATAATAATGTTTAGTATTCCACAATACCCAAGCCTAGAATTTTGAGAAACCTTAAATCAACTTAAAGATACATTGACTGCTGTGCAATCTACAAAGTTTGCTAAATAGTTTAAAGAACAAAGGTTTTGAGATATTTTACTTTGAGCTGTGTTTGTTCTGATTTCATTATTATATTCCTTACAAAATATTTCATCTTAATGAAAAAAATATAGTATAAACAAATAACATTGAATCCAATGACCACAAAGGTACTCGAACCCTCAATCTTCTGATCCGAAGTCAGACGCCTTATCCATTAGGCCACGTGGTCACTCTTTGTCAATATATCAATGCCTAAGAAAGTATAGTAACATAAAGATTCAAGTAAAAAACATATTTGTTTTGTTTCTTTGAGACAACTGTTTTGGATAATCTTACACTCAGATGACAAACTTTAATGCAACAATAATTTCAATTATTAATTCTGAATAAAACTAATATTGTTTAGTATTCTACAATACCCCATTCAAGAAGTTTGAGAAACCTTAAACAAACTAAGAAATATATTTAATGGTTGATGTGCAATCTACAAAGTTTACTGAATAGTTTAAAGACCAAAGGGTTAGAGATTCTTCACTTTGAATCATGTTTGATCTGATTTCATTATTAAAATCCAAATATAAGATGTTATCTTTATGTAAAAATATATACACCTAGATGACAAACTTTGATCCAACAATAATTTTAGTTATTGATTCTGAAAGAAAATAATAATGTTTAGTATTCCACAATACCCAAGCCTAGAATTTTGAGAAACCTTAAATCAACTTAAAGATACATTGACTGCTGTGCAATCTACAAAGTTTGCTAAATAGTTTAAAGAACAAAGGTTTTGAGATATTTAACTTTGAGCTGTGTTTGTTTTGATTTCATTATTATATTCCTTACAAAATATTTAATCTTAATGAAAAAAATACAGTATAAACAAATAACATTGAATCCAATGACCACGAAGGAACTCGAACCCTCAATCTTCTGATCCGAAGTCAGACGCCTTATCCATTAGGCCACGTGGTCAATGTCTGTCCAAAGATTAACGCCTAAGAAAGTATAGTAATATAAAGATTCAAGTAAAAAACATATTTGTTTTGTTTCTTTGAGACAACTGTTTTGGATAATCTTACACTCAGATGACAAACTTTAATCCAACAATAATTTCAATTATTAATTCTGAATAAAACTAATATAGTTTAGTATTCTACAATACCCCATTCAAGAAGTTTGAGAAACCTTGAACAAACTGAGAAATATATTTAATGGTTGTTGTGCAATCTACAAAGTTTACTGAATAGTTTAAAGACCAAAGGTTTAGAGACTCTTCACTTTGAATCATGTTTGATCTGATTTCATTATTATAATCCATACATAAGATGTTATCTTTATGTAAAAATATATACACCTAGATGACAAACTTTGATCCAACAATAATTTTAGTTATTGATTCTGAAAGAAAATAATAATGTTTAGTATTCCACAATACCCAAGCCTAGAATTTTGAGAAACCTTTAATGAACTTAAAGATACATTGACTGCTGTGCAATCTACAAAGTTTGCTAAATAGTTTAAAGAACAAAGGTTTTGAGATATTTTACTTTGAGCTGTGTTTGTTCTGATTTCATTATTATATTCCTTACAAAATATTTCATCTTAATGAAAAAAATACAGTATAAACAAATAACATTGAATCCAATGACCACAAAGGGACTCAAACCCTCAATCTTCTGATCCGAAGTCAGACACCTTATCCATTAGGCCACGTGGTCACTCTTTGTCAATATATCAATGCCTAAGAAAGTATAGTAACATAAAGATTCAAGTAAAAAACATATTTGTTTTTTTCTTTGAGACAACTGTTTTGGATAATCTTACACTCAGATGACAAACTTTAATGCAACAATAATTTCAATTATTAATTCTGAATAAAACTAATATTGTTTAGTATTCTACAATACCCCATTCAAGAAGTTTGAGAAACCTTAAACAAACTGAGAAATATATTTAATGGTTGATGTGCAATCTACAAAGTTTACTGAATAGTTTAAAGACCAAAGGGTTAGAGATTCTTCACTTTGAATCATGTTTGATCTGATTTCATTATTAAAATCCAAACATAAGATGTTATCCTTATGTAAAAATATATACACCTAGATGACAAACTTTGATCCAACAATAATTTTAGTTATAGATTCTGAAAGAAAATAATAATGTTTAGTATTCCACAATACCCAAGCCTAGAATTTTGAGAAACCTTAAATCAACTTAAACATACATTGACTGCTGTGCAATCTACAAAGTTTGCTAAATAGTGTAAAGAACAAAGGTTTTGAGATATTTTACTTTGAGCTGTGTTTGTTCTGATTTCATTATTATATTCCTTACAAAATATTTCATCTTAATGAAAAAAATACAGTATAAACAAATAACATTGAATCCAATGACCACGAAGGAACTCGAACCCTCAATTTTCTAATCCGAAGTCAGACGCCTTATCCATTAGGCCACGTGGTCACTCTTTGTCAATATGTCAATGCCTAAGAAAGTATAGTAACATAAAGATTCAAGTAAAAAACATATTTGTTTTTTTCTTTGAGACAACTGTTTTGGATAATCTTACACTCAGATGACAAACTTTAATGCAACAATAATTTCAATTATTAATTCTGAATAAAACTAATATTGTTTAGTATTCTACAATACCCCATTCAAGAAGTTTGATAAACCTTAAACAAACTGAGAAATATATTTAATGGTTGATGTGCAATCTACAAAGTTTACTGAATAGTTTAAAGACCAAAGGGTTAGAGATTCTTCACTTTGAATCATGTTTGATCTGATTTCATTATTAAAATCCAAACATAAGATGTTATCCTTATGTAAAAATATATACACCTAGATGACAAACTTTGATCCAACAATAATTTTAGTTATAGATTCTGAAAGAAAATAATAATGTTTAGTATTCCACAATACCCAAGCCTAGAATTTTGAGAAACCTTAAATCAACTTAAAGATACATTGACTGCTGTGCAATCTACAAAGTTTGCTAAATAGTTTAAAGAACAAAGGTTTTGAGATATTTTACTTTGAGCTGTGTTTGTTCTGATTTCATTATTATATTCCTTACAAAATATTTCATCTTAATGAAAAAAATACAGTATAAACAAATAACATTGAATCCAATGACCACAAAGGGACTCGAACCCTCAATCTTCTGATCCGAAGTCAGACGCCTTATCCATTAGGCCACGTGGTCACTCTTTGTCAATAAATCAATGCCTAAGAAAGTATAGTAAAATAAAGATTCAAGTAAAAAACATATTTGTTTTTTTCTTTGAGACAACTGTTTTGGATAATCTTACACTCAGATGACAAACTTTAATCCAACAATAATTTCAATTATTAATTCTGAATAAAACTTATATTGTTTAGTATTCTACAATACCCCATTCAAGAAGTTTGAGAAACCTTAAACAAACTAAGAAATATATTTAATGGTTGATGTGCAATCTACAAAGTTTACTGAATAGTTTAAAGACCAAAGGGTTAGAGATTCTTCACTTTGAATCATGTTTGATCTGATTTCATTATTAAAATCCAAACATAAGATGTTATCTTTATGTAAAAATATATACACCTAGATGACAAACTTTGATCCAACAATAATTTTAGTTATTGATTCTGAAAGAAAATAATAATGTTTAGTATTCCACAATACCCAAGCCTAGAATTTTGAGAAACCTTAAATCAACTTAAAGATACATTAACTGCTGTGCAATCTACAAAGTTTGCTAAATAGTTTAAAGAACAAAGGTTTTGAGATATTTTACTTTGAGCTGTGTTTGTTTTGATTTCATTATTATATTCCTTACAAAATATTTAATCTTAATGAAAAAAATACTGTATAAACAAATAACATTGAATCCAATGACCACGAAGGAACTCGAACCCTCAATCTTCTGATCCGAAGTCAGACGCCTTATCCATTAGGCCACGTGGTCAATGTCTGTCCAAAGTTTAACGCCTAAGAAAGTATAGTAATATAAAGATTCAAGTAAAAAACATATTTGTTTTGTTTCTTTGAGACAACTGTTTTGGATAATCTTACACTCAGATGACAAACTTTAATCCAACAATAATTTTAATTATTAATTCTGAATAAAACTAATATAGTTTAGTATTCTACAATACCCCATTCAAGAAGTTTGAGAAACCTTGAACAAACTGAGAAATATATTTAATGGTTGTTGTGCAATCTACAAAGTTTACTGAATAGTTTAAAGACCAAAGGTTTAGAGACTCTTCACTTTGAATCATGTTTGATCTGATTTCATTATTATAATCCATACATAAGATGTTATCTTTATGTAAAAATATATACACCTAGATGACAAACTTTGATCCAACAATAATTTTAGTTATTGATTCTGAAAGAAAATAATAATGTTTAGTATTCCACAATACCCAAGCCTAGAATTTTGAGAAACCTTTAATCAACTTAAAGATACATTGACTGCTGTGCAATCTACAAAGTTTGCTAAATAGTTTAAAGAACAAAGGTTTTGAGATATTTTACTTTGAGCTGTGTTTGTTCTGATTTCATTATTATATTCCTTACAAAATATTTCATCTTAATGAAAAAAATACAGTATAAACAAATAACATTGAATCCAATGACCACAAAGGGACTCAAACCCTCAATCTTCTGATCCGAAGTCAGACACCTTATCCATTAGGCCACGTGGTCACTCTTTGTCAATATATCAATGCCTAAGAAAGTATAGTAACATAAAGATTCAAGTAAAAAACATATTTGTTTTTTTCTTTGAGACAACTGTTTTGGATAATCTTACACTCAGATGACAAACTTTAATGCAACAATAATTTCAATTATTAATTCTGAATAAAACTTATATTGTTTAGTATTCTACAATACCCCATTCAAGAAGTTTGAGAAACCTTAAACAAACTGAGAAATATATTTAATGGTTGATGTGCAATCTACAAAGTTTACTGAATAGTTTAAAGACCAAAGGGTTAGAGATTCTTCACTTTGAATCATGTTTGATCTGATTTCATTATTAAAATTCAAACATAAGATGTTATCTTTATGTAAAAATATATACACCTAGATGACAAACTTTGATCCAACAATAATTTTAGTTATTGATTCTGAAAGAAAATAATAATGTTTAGTATTCCACAATACCCAAGCCTAGAATTTTGAGAAACCTTAAATCAACTTAAACATACATTGACTGCTGTGCAATCTACAAAGTTTGCTAAATAGTGTAAAGAACAAAGGTTTTGAGATATTTTACTTTGAGCTGTGTTTGTTCTGATTTCATTATTATATTCCTTACAAAATATTTCATCTTAATGAAAAAAATACAGTATAAACAAATAACATTGAATCCAATGACCACGAAGGAACTCGAACCCTCAATTTTCTAATCCGAAGTCAGACGCCTTATCCATTAGGCCACGTGGTCACTCTTTGTCAATATGTCAATGCCTAAGAAAGTATAGTAACATAAAGATTCAAGTAAAAAACATATTTGTTTTTTTCTTTGAGACAACTGTTTTGGATAATCTTACACTCAGATGACAAACTTTAATGCAACAATAATTTCAATTATTAATTCTGAATAAAACTAATATTGTTTAGTATTCTACAATACCCCATTCAAGAAGTTTGATAAACCTTAAACAAACTGAGAAATATATTTAATGGTTGATGTGCAATCTACAAAGTTTACTGAATAGTTTAAAGACCAAAGGGTTAGAGATTCTTCACTTTGAATCATGTTTGATCTGATTTCATTATTAAAATCCAAACATAAGATGTTATCCTTATGTAAAAATATATACACCTAGATGACAAACTTTGATCCAACAATAATTTTAGTTATTGATTCTGAAAGAAAATAATAATGTTTAGTATTCCACAATACCCAAGCCTAGAATTTTGAGAAACCTTAAATCAACTTAAAGATACATTGACTGCTGTGCAATCTACAAAGTTTGCTAAATAGTTTAAAGAACAAAGGTTTTGAGATATTTTACTTTGAGCTGTGTTTGTTCTGATTTCATTATTATATTCCTTACAAAATATTTCATCTTAATGAAAAAAATACAGTATAAACAAATAACATTGAATCCAATGACCACGAAGGGACTCGAACCCTCAATCTTCTGATCCGAAGTCAGACACCTTATCCATTAGGCCACGTGGTCACTCTTTGTCAATATATCAATGCCTAAGAAAGTATAGTAACATAAAGATTCAAGTAAAAAACATATTTGTTTATTTCTTTGAGACAACTGTTTTGGATAATCTTACACTCAGATGACAAACTTTAATGCAACAATAATTTCAATTATTAATTCTGAATAAAACTAATATTGTTTAGTATTCTACAATACCCCATTCAAGAAGTTTGAGAAACCTTAAACAAACTGAGAAATATATTTAATGGTTGATGTGCAATCTACAAAGTTTACTGAATAGTTTAAAGACCAAAGGGTTAGAGATTCTTCACTTTGAATCATGTTTGATCTGATTTCATTATTAAAATCCAAACATAAGATGTTATCTTTATGTAAAAATATATACACCTAGATGACAAACTTTGATCCAACAATAATTTTAGTTATTGATTCTGAAAGAAAATAATAATGTTTAGTATTCCACAATACCCAAGCCTAGAATTTTGAGAAACCTTAAATCAACTTAAAGATACATTGACTGCTGTGCAATCTACAAAGTTTGCTAAATAGTTTAAAGAGCAAAGGTTTTGAGATATTTTACTTTGAGCTGTGTTTGTTCTGATTTCATTATTATATTCCTTACAAAATATTTCATCTTAATGAAAAAAATACAGTATAAACAAATAACATTGAATCCAATGACCACGAAGAGACTCGAACCCTCAATCTTCTGATGCGAAGTCAGATGCCTTATCCATTAGGCCACGTGGTCACTGATTGTTAATATATTAATGCCTAAGAAAGTATAGTAATATAAAGATTCAATTAAAAAACATATTTGTTTTTTTCTTTGAGACAACTGTTTTGGATAATCTTACACTCAGATGACAAACTTTAATCCAACAATAATTTCAATTATTAATGCTGAATAAAATTAATATTGTTTAGTATTCTACAATACCCCATTCAAGAAGTTTGAGAAACCTTAAACAAACTGAGAAATATATTTAATGGTTGATGTGCAATCTACAAAGTTTACTGAATAGTTTAAAGACCAAAGGGTTAGAGATTCTTCACTTTGAATCATGTTTGATCTGATTTCATTACTAAAATCCAAACATAAGATGTTATCTTTATGTAAAAATATATACACCTAGATGACAAACTTTGATCCAACAATAATTTTAGTTATTGATTCTGAAAGAAAATAATAATGTTTAGTATTCCACAATACCCAAGCCTAGAATTTTGAGAAACCTTAAATCAATTTATAGATATATTGACTGCTGTGCAATCTACAAAGTTTGCTAAATAGTTTAAAGAACAAAGGTTTTCAGATATTTTACTTTGAGCTGTGTTTGTTCTGATTTCATTATTATATTCCTTACAAAATATTTCATCTTAATGAAAAAATACAGTATAAACAAATAACTTTGAATGCAATGACCACGAAGGGACTCGAACCCTCAATCTTCTGATCCGAAGTCAGACGCCTTATCCATTAGGCCACGTGGTCAATGTCTGTCCAAAGATTAACGCCTAAGAAAGTATAGTAATATAAAGATTCAAGTAAAAAACATATTTGTTTTGTTTCTTTGAGACAACTGTTTTGGATAATCTTACACTCAGATGACAAACTTTAATCCAACAATAATTTCAATTATTAATTCTGAATAAAACTAATATAGTTTAGTATTCTACAATACCCCATTCAAGAAGTTTGAGAAACCTTGAACAAACTGAGAAATATATTTAATGGTTGTTGTGCAATCTACAAAGTTTACTGAATAGTTTAAAGACCAAAGGGTTAGAGACTCTTCACTTTGAATCATGTTTGATCTGATTTCATTATTATAATCCATACATAAGATGTTATCTTTATGTAAAAATATATACACCTAGATGACAAACTTTGATCCAACAATAATTTTAGTTATTGATTCTGAAAGAAAATAATAATGTTTAGTATTCCACAATACCCAAGCCTAGAATTTTGAGAAACCTTTAATCAACTTAAAGATACATTGACTGCTGTGCAATCTACAAAGTTTGCTAAATAGTTTAAAGAACAAATGTTTTGAGATATTTTACTTTGAGCTGTGTTTGTTCTGATTTCATTATTATATTCCTTACAAAATATTTCATCTTAATGAAAAAAATACAGTATAAACAAATAACATTGAATCCAATGACCACGAAGGGACTCGAATCCTCAATCTTCTGATCCAAAGTCAGACGCCTTATCCATTAGGCTACGTGGTCAATGTCTGTCCAAAGATTAACGCCTAAGAAAGTATAGTAACGTAAAAAGATTCAAGTAAAAAACATATTTGTTTTGTTTCTTTGAGACAACTGTTTTGGATAATCTTACACTCAGATGACAAACTTTAATTCAACAATAATTTCAATTATTAATTCTGAATAAAACTAATATTGTTTAGTATTCTACAATACCCCATTCAATAAGTTTGAGAAACCTTAAACAAACTGAGAAATATATTTAATGGTTGATGTGCAATCTACAAAGTTTACTGAATAGTTTAAAGACCAAAGGGTTAGAGATTCTTCACTTTGAATCATGTTTGATCTGATTTCATTATTATAATCCAAACATAAGATGTTATCTTTATGTAAAAATATATACACCTAGATGACAAACTTTGATCCAACAATAATTTTAGTTATTGATTCTGAAAGAAAATAATAATGTTTAGTATTCCACAATACCCAAGCCTAGAATTTTGAGAATCCTTAAATCAACTTAAAGATACATTGACTGCTGTGCAATCTACAAAGTTTGCTAAATAGTTTAAAGAACAAAGGTTTTGAGATATTTTACTTTGAGCTGTGTTTGTTCTGATTTCATTATTATATTCCTTACAAAATATTTCATCTTAATGAAAAAATACAGTATAAACAAATAACATTGAATCCAATGACCACGAAGGGACTCGAACACTCAATCTTCTGATCCGAAGTTAGACGCCTCATCCATTAGGCCACGTGGTCACTGTTTGTCAATATATTAATGCTTAAGAAAGTATAGTAACATAAAGATTCAAGTAAAAAACATATTTGTTTTTTTCTTTGAGACAACTGTTTTGGATAATCTTACACTCAGATGACAAACTTTAATCCAACAATAATTTCAATTATTAATTCTGAATAAAACTAATATTGTTTAGTATTCTACAATACTTCATTCAAGAAGTTTGAGAAACCTTAAACAAACTAAGAAATATATTTAATGGTTGATGTGCAATCTACAAAGTTTACTGAATAGTTTAAAGACCAAAGGGTTAGAGATTCTTCACTTTGAATCATGTTTGATCTGATTTCATTATTATAATCCATACATAAGATGTTATCTTTATGTAAAAATATATACACCTAGATGACAAACTTTGATCCAACAATAATTTTAGTTATTGATTCTGAAAGAAAATAATAATGTTTAGTATTCCACAATACCCAAGCCTAGAATTTTGAGAAACCTTTAATCAACTTAAAGATACATTGACTGCTGTGCAATCTACAAAGTTTGCTAAATAGTTTAAAGAACAAATGTTTTGAGATATTTTACTTTGAGCTGTGTTTGTTCTGATTTCATTATTATATTCCTTACAAAATATTTCATCTTAATGAAAAAAATACAGTATAAACAAATAACATTGAATCCAATGACCACGAAGGGACTCGAATCCTCAATCTTCTGATCCAAAGTCAGACGCCTTATCCATTAGGCTACGTGGTCAATGTCTGTCCAAAGATTAACGCCTAAGAAAGTATAGTAACGTAAAAAGATTCAAGTAAAAAACATATTTGTTTTGTTTCTTTGAGACAACTGTTTTGGATAATCTTACACTCAGATGACAAACTTTAATTCAACAATAATTTCAATTATTAATTCTGAATAAAACTAATATTGTTTAGTATTCTACAATACCCCATTCAATAAGTTTGAGAAACCTTAAACAAACTGAGAAATATATTTAATGGTTGATGTGCAATCTACAAAGTTTACTGAATAGTTTAAAGACCAAAGGGTTAGAGATTCTTCACTTTGAATCATGTTTGATCTGATTTCATTATTATAATCCAAACATAAGATGTTATCTTTATGTAAAAATATATACACCTAGATGACAAACTTTGATCCAACAATAATTTTAGTTATTGATTCTGAAAGAAAATAATAATGTTTAGTATTCCACAATACCCAAGCCTAGAATTTTGAGAATCCTTAAATCAACTTAAAGATACATTGACTGCTGTGCAATCTACAAAGTTTGCTAAATAGTTTAAAGAACAAAGGTTTTGAGATATTTTACTTTGAGCTGTGTTTGTTCTGATTTCATTATTATATTCCTTACAAAATATTTCATCTTAATGAAAAAATACAGTATAAACAAATAACATTGAATCCAATGACCACGAAGGGACTCGAACACTCAATCTTCTGATCCGAAGTTAGACGCCTCATCCATTAGGCCACGTGGTCACTGTTTGTCAATATATTAATGCTTAAGAAAGTATAGTAACATAAAGATTCAAGTAAAAAACATATTTGTTTTTTTCTTTGAGACAACTGTTTTGGATAATCTTACACTCAGATGACAAACTTTAATCCAACAATAATTTCAATTATTAATTCTGAATAAAACTAATATTGTTTAGTATTCTACAATACTTCATTCAAGAAGTTTGAGAAACCTTAAACAAACTAAGAAATATATTTAATGGTTGATGTGCAATCTACAAAGTTTACTGAATAGTTTAAAGACCAAAGGGTTAGAGATTCTTCACTTTGAATCATGTTTGATCTGATTTCATTATTATAATCCATACATAAGATGTTATCTTTATGTAAAAATATATACACCTAGATGACAAACTTTGATCCAACAATAATTTTAGTTATTGATTCTGAAAGAAAATAATAATGTTTAGTATTCCACAATACCCAAGCCTAGAATTTTGAGAAACCTTTAATCAACTTAAAGATACATTGACTGCTGTGCAATCTACAAAGTTTGCTAAATAGTTTAAAGAACAAAGGTTTTGAGATATTTTACTTTGAGCTGTGTTTGTTCTGATTTCATTATTATATTCCTTACAAAATATTTCATCTTAATGAAAAAAATACAGTATAAACAAATAACATTGAATCCAATGACCACAAAGGGACTCGAATCCTCAATCTTCTGATCCGAAGTCAGATGCCTTATCCATTAGGCCACGTGGTCACCATGTGTCCAAAGATTAACGCCTAAGAAAGTATAGTAATATAAAGATTCAAGTAAAAAACATATTTGTTTTGTTTCTTTGAGACAACTGTTTTGGATAATCTTAAACTCAGATGACAAACTTTGATCCAACAATAATTTTAGTTATTGATTCTGAAAGAAAATAATAATGTTTAGTATTCCACAATACCCAAACCTAGTATTTTGAGAAACCTTAAATCAACTTAAACATACATTGACTGCTGTGCAATCTACAAAGTTTGCTAAATAGTTTAAAGAACAAAGGTTTTGAGATATTTTACTTTGAGCTGTGTTTGTTCTTATTTCATTATTATATTCCTTACAAAATATTTCATCTTAATGAAAAAAATACAGTATAAACAAATAACATTGAACCCAATGACCACGAAGTGACTCGAACCCTCAATCTTCTGATCCGAAGTCAGACGCCTTATCCATTAGGCCACGTGGTCACTCTTTGTCAATATATCAATGCCTAAGATAGTATAGTAACATAAAGATTCAAGTAAAAAACATATTTGTTTTTTTCTTTGAGACAACTGTTTTGGATAATCTTACACTCAGATGACAAACTTTAATGCAACAATAATTTCAATTATTAATTCTGAATAAAACTAATATTGTTTAGTATTCTACAATACCCCATTCAAGAAGTTTGAGAAACCTTAAACAAACTGAGAAATATATTTAATGGTTGATGTGCAATCTACAAAGTTAACTGAATAGTTTAAAGACCAAAGGGTTAGAGATTCTTCACTTTGAATCATGTTTGATTTGATTTCATTATTAAAATCCAAACATAAGATGTTATCTTTATGTAAAAATATATACACCTAGATGACAAACTTTGATCCAACAATAATTTTAGTTATTGATTCTGAAAGAAAATAATAATGTTTAGTATTCCACAATACCCAAGCCTAGAATTTTAAGAAACCTTAAATCAACTTAAAGATACATTGACTGCTGTGCAATCTACAAAGTTTGCTAAATAGTTTAAAGAACAAAGGTTTTGAGATATTTTACTTTGAGCTGTGTTTGTTCTGATTTCATTATTATATTCCTTACAAAATATTTCATCTTAATGAAAAAAATACAGTATAAACAAATAACATTGACTCCAATGACCACGAAGGGACTCAAACCCTCAATCTTCTGATCCGAAGTCAGACGCCTTATCCATTAGGCCACGTGGTCACTCTTTGTCAATATATCAATGCCTAAGAAAGTATAGTAACATAAAGATTCAAGTAAAAAACATATTTGTTTTTTTCTTTGAGACAACTGTTTTGGATAATCTTACACTCAGATGACAAACTTTAATGCAACAATAATTTCAATTATTAATTCTGAATAAAACTAATATTGTTTAGTATTCTACAATACCCCATTCAAGAAGTTTGAGAAACCTTAAACAAACTGAGAAATATATTTAATGGTTGATGTGCAATCTACAAAGTTTACTGAATAGTTTAAAGACCAAAGGGTTAGAGATTCTTCACTTTGAATCATGTTTGATCTGATTTCATTATTAAAATCCAAACATAAGATGTTATCTTTATGTAAAAATATATACACCTAGATGACAAACTTTGATCCAACAATAATTTTAGTTATTGATTCTGAAAGAAAATAATAATGTTTAGTATTCCACAATACCCAAGCCTAGAATTTTGAGAAACCTTAAATCAACTTAAAGATACATTGACTGCTGTGCAATCTACAAAGTTTGCTAAATAGTTTAAAGAGCAAAGGTTTTGAGATATTTTACTTTGAGCTGTGTTTGTTCTGATTTCATTATTATATTCCTTACAAAATATTTCATCTTAATGAAAAAAATACAGTATAAACAAATAACATTGAATCCAATGACCACGAAGAGACTCGAACCCTCAATCTTCTGATGCGAAGTCAGATGCCTTATCCATTAGGCCACGTGGTCACTGATTGTTAATATATTAATGCCTAAGAAAGTATAGTAATATAAAGATTCAATTAAAAAACATATTTGTTTTTTTCTTTGAGACAACTGTTTTGGATAATCTTACACTCAGATGACAAACTTTAATCCAACAATAATTTCAATTATTAATGCTGAATAAAATTAATATTGTTTAGTATTCTACAATACCCCATTCAAGAAGTTTGAGAAACCTTAAACAAACTGAGAAATATATTTAATGGTTGATGTGCAATCTACAAAGTTTACTGAATAGTTTAAAGACCAAAGGGTTAGAGATTCTTCACTTTGAATCATGTTTGATCTGATTTCATTACTAAAATCCAAACATAAGATGTTATCTTTATGTAAAAATATATACACCTAGATGACAAACTTTGATCCAACAATAATTTTAGTTATTGATTCTGAAAGAAAATAATAATGTTTAGTATTCCACAATACCCAAGCCTAGAATTTTGAGAAACCTTAAATCAATTTATAGATATATTGACTGCTGTGCAATCTACAAAGTTTGCTAAATAGTTTAAAGAACAAAGGTTTTCAGATATTTTACTTTGAGCTGTGTTTGTTCTGATTTCATTATTATATTCCTTACAAAATATTTCATCTTAATGAAAAAATACAGTATAAACAAATAACTTTGAATGCAATGACCACGAAGGGACTCGAACCCTCAATCTTCTGATCCGAAGTCAGACGCCTTATCCATTAGGCCACGTGGTCAATGTCTGTCCAAAGATTAACGCCTAAGAAAGTATAGTAATATAAAGATTCAAGTAAAAAACATATTTGTTTTGTTTCTTTGAGACAACTGTTTTGGATAATCTTACACTCAGATGACAAACTTTAATCCAACAATAATTTCAATTATTAATTCTGAATAAAACTAATATAGTTTAGTATTCTACAATACCCCATTCAAGAAGTTTGAGAAACCTTGAACAAACTGAGAAATATATTTAATGGTTGTTGTGCAATCTACAAAGTTTACTGAATAGTTTAAAGACCAAAGGGTTAGAGACTCTTCACTTTGAATCATGTTTGATCTGATTTCATTATTATAATCCATACATAAGATGTTATCTTTATGTAAAAATATATACACCTAGATGACAAACTTTGATCCAACAATAATTTTAGTTATTGATTCTGAAAGAAAATAATAATGTTTAGTATTCCACAATACCCAAGCCTAGAATTTTGAGAAACCTTTAATCAACTTAAAGATACATTGACTGCTGTGCAATCTACAAAGTTTGCTAAATAGTTTAAAGAACAAATGTTTTGAGATATTTTACTTTGAGCTGTGTTTGTTCTGATTTCATTATTATATTCCTTACAAAATATTTCATCTTAATGAAAAAAATACAGTATAAACAAATAACATTGAATCCAATGACCACGAAGGGACTCGAATCCTCAATCTTCTGATCCAAAGTCAGACGCCTTATCCATTAGGCTACGTGGTCAATGTCTGTCCAAAGATTAACGCCTAAGAAAGTATAGTAACGTAAAAAGATTCAAGTAAAAAACATATTTGTTTTGTTTCTTTGAGACAACTGTTTTGGATAATCTTACACTCAGATGACAAACTTTAATTCAACAATAATTTCAATTATTAATTCTGAATAAAACTAATATTGTTTAGTATTCTACAATACCCCATTCAATAAGTTTAAGAAACCTTAAACAAACTGAGAAATATATTTAATGGTTGATGTGCAATCTACAAAGTTTACTGAATAGTTTAAAGACCAAAGGGTTAGAGATTCTTCACTTTGAATCATGTTTGATCTGATTTCATTATTATAATCCAAACATAAGATGTTATCTTTATGTAAAAATATATACACCTAGATGACAAACTTTGATCCAACAATAATTTTAGTTATTGATTCTGAAAGAAAATAATAATGTTTAGTATTCCACAATACCCAAGCCTAGAATTTTGAGAATCCTTAAATCAACTTAAAGATACATTGACTGCTGTGCAATCTACAAAGTTTGCTAAATAGTTTAAAGAACAAAGGTTTTGAGATATTTTACTTTGAGCTGTGTTTGTTCTGATTTCATTATTATATTCCTTACAAAATATTTCATCTTAATGAAAAAATACAGTATAAACAAATAACATTGAATCCAATGACCACGAAGGGACTCGAACACTCAATCTTCTGATCCGAAGTTAGACGCCTCATCCATTAGGCCACGTGGTCACTGTTTGTCAATATATTAATGCTTAAGAAAGTATAGTAACATAAAGATTCAAGTAAAAAACATATTTGTTTTTTTCTTTGAGACAACTGTTTTGGATAATCTTACACTCAGATGACAAACTTTAATCCAACAATAATTTCAATTATTAATTCTGAATAAAACTAATATTGTTTAGTATTCTACAATACTTCATTCAAGAAGTTTGAGAAACCTTAAACAAACTAAGAAATATATTTAATGGTTGATGTGCAATCTACAAAGTTTACTGAATAGTTTAAAGACCAAAGGGTTAGAGATTCTTCACTTTGAATCATGTTTGATCTGATTTCATTATTATAATCCATACATAAGATGTTATCTTTATGTAAAAATATATACACCTAGATGACAAACTTTGATCCAACAATAATTTTAGTTATTGATTCTGAAAGAAAATAATAATGTTTAGTATTCCACAATACCCAAGCCTAGAATTTTGAGAAACCTTTAATCAACTTAAAGATACATTGACTGCTGTGCAATCTACAAAGTTTGCTAAATAGTTTAAAGAACAAAGGTTTTGAGATATTTTACTTTGAGCTGTGTTTGTTCTGATTTCATTATTATATTCCTTACAAAATATTTCATCTTAATGAAAAAAATACAGTATAAACAAATAACATTGAATCCAATGACCACAAAGGGACTCGAATCCTCAATCTTCTGATCCGAAGTCAGATGCCTTATCCATTAGGCCACGTGGTCACCATGTGTCCAAAGATTAACGCCTAAGAAAGTATAGTAATATAAAGATTCAAGTAAAAAACATATTTGTTTTGTTTCTTTGAGACAACTGTTTTGGATAATCTTAAACTCAGATGACAAACTTTGATCCAACAATAATTTTAGTAATTGATTCTGAAAGAAAATAATAATGTTTAGTATTCCACAATACCCAAACCTAGTATTTTGAGAAACCTTAAATCAACTTAAACATACATTGACTGCTGTGCAATCTACAAAGTTTGCTAAATAGTTTAAAGAACAAAGGTTTTGAGATATTTTACTTTGAGCTGTGTTTGTTCTTATTTCATTATTATATTCCTTACAAAATATTTCATCTTAATGAAAAAAATACAGTATAAACAAATAACATTGAACCCAATGACCACGAAGTGACTCGAACCCTCAATCTTCTGATCCGAAGTCAGACGCCTTATCCATTAGGCCACGTGGTCACTCTTTGTCAATATATCAATGCCTAAGATAGTATAGTAACATAAAGATTCAAGTAAAAAACATATTTGTTTTTTTCTTTGAGACAACTGTTTTGGATAATCTTACACTCAGATGACAAACTTTAATGCAACAATAATTTCAATTATTAATTCTGAATAAAACTAATATTGTTTAGTATTCTACAATACCCCATTCAAGAAGTTTGAGAAACCTTAAACAAACTGAGAAATATATTTAATGGTTGATGTGCAATCTACAAAGTTAACTGAATAGTTTAAAGACCAAAGGGTTAGAGATTCTTCACTTTGAATCATGTTTGATTTGATTTCATTATTAAAATCCAAACATAAGATGTTATCTTTATGTAAAAATATATACACCTAGATGACAAACTTTGATCCAACAATAATTTTAGTTATTGATTCTGAAAGAAAATAATAATGTTTAGTATTCCACAATACCCAAGCCTAGAATTTTAAGAAACCTTAAATCAACTTAAAGATACATTGACTGCTGTGCAATCTACAAAGTTTGCTAAATAGTTTAAAGAACAAAGGTTTTGAGATATTTTACTTTGAGCTGTGTTTGTTCTGATTTCATTATTATATTCCTTACAAAATATTTCATCTTAATGAAAAAAATACAGTATAAACAAATAACATTGACTCCAATGACCACGAAGGGACTCGAACCCTCAATCTTCTGATCCGAAGTCAGACGCCTTATCCATTAGGCCACGTGGTCACTCTTTGTCAATATATCAATGCCTAAGAAAGTATAGTAACATAAAGATTCAAGTAAAAAACATATTTGTTTTTTTCTTTGAGACAACTGTTTTGGATAATCTTACACTCAGATGACAAACTTTAATGCAACAATAATTTCAATTATTAATTCTGAATAAAACTAATATTGTTTAGTATTCTACAATACCCCATTCAAGAAGTTTGAGAAACCTTAAACAAACTGAGAAATATATTTAATGGTTGATGTGCAATCTACAAAGTTTACTGAATAGTTTAAAGACCAAAGGGTTAGAGATTCTTCACTTTGAATCATGTTTGATCTGATTTCATTATTAAAATCCAAACATAAGATGTTATCTTTATGTAAAAATATATACACCTAGATGACAAACTTTGATCCAACAATAATTTTAGTTATTGATTCTGAAAGAAAATAATAATGTTTAGTATTCCACAATACCCAAGCCTAGAATTTTGAGAAACCTTAAATCAACTTAAAGATACATTGACTGCTGTGCAATCTACAAAGTTTGCTAAATAGTTTAAAGAACAAAGGTTTTGAGATATTTTACTTTGAGCTGTGTTTGTTCTGATTTCATTATTATATTCCTTTAAAAATATTTCATCTTAATGAAAAAAATACAGTATAAACAAATAACATTGAATCCAATGACCACGAAGGGACTCGAATCCTCAATCTTCTGATCCAAAGTCAGACGCCTTATCCATTAGGCTACGTGGTCAATGTCTGTCCAAAGATTAACGCCTAAGAAAGTATAGTAACGTAAAAAGATTCAAGTAAAAAACATATTTGTTTTGTTTCTTTGAGACAACTGTTTTGGATAATCTTACACTCAGATGACAAACTTTAATTCAACAATAATTTCAATTATTAATTCTGAATAAAACTAATATTGTTTAGTATTCTACAATACCCCATTCAATAAGTTTGAGAAACCTTAAACAAACTGAGAAATATATTTAATGGTTGATGTGCAATCTACAAAGTTTACTGAATAGTTTAAAGACCAAAGGGTTAGAGATTCTTCACTTTGAATCATGTTTGATCTGATTTCATTATTATAATCCAAACATAAGATGTTATCTTTATGTAAAAATATATACACCTAGATGACAAACTTTGATCCAACAATAATTTTAGTTATTGATTCTGAAAGAAAATAATAATGTTTAGTATTCCACAATACCCAAGCCTAGAATTTTGAGAATCCTTAAATCAACTTAAAGATACATTGACTGCTGTGCAATCTACAAAGTTTGCTAAATAGTTTAAAGAACAAAGGTTTTGAGATATTTTACTTTGAGCTGTGTTTGTTCTGATTTCATTATTATATTCCTTACAAAATATTTCATCTTAATGAAAAAATACAGTATAAACAAATAACATTGAATCCAATGACCACGAAGGGACTCGAACACTCAATCTTCTGATCCGAAGTTAGACGCCTCATCCATTAGGCCACGTGGTCACTGTTTGTCAATATATTAATGCTTAAGAAAGTATAGTAACATAAAGATTCAAGTAAAAAACATATTTGTTTTTTTCTTTGAGACAACTGTTTTGGATAATCTTACACTCAGATGACAAACTTTAATCCAACAATAATTTCAATTATTAATTCTGAATAAAACTAATATTGTTTAGTATTCTACAATACTTCATTCAAGAAGTTTGAGAAACCTTAAACAAACTAAGAAATATATTTAATGGTTGATGTGCAATCTACAAAGTTTACTGAATAGTTTAAAGACCAAAGGGTTAGAGATTCTTCACTTTGAATCATGTTTGATCTGATTTCATTATTATAATCCATACATAAGATGTTATCTTTATGTAAAAATATATACACCTAGATGACAAACTTTGATCCAACAATAATTTTAGTTATTGATTCTGAAAGAAAATAATAATGTTTAGTATTCCACAATACCCAAGCCTAGAATTTTGAGAAACCTTTAATCAACTTAAAGATACATTGACTGCTGTGCAATCTACAAAGTTTGCTAAATAGTTTAAAGAACAAAGGTTTTGAGATATTTTACTTTGAGCTGTGTTTGTTCTGATTTCATTATTATATTCCTTACAAAATATTTCATCTTAATGAAAAAAATACAGTATAAACAAATAACATTGAATCCAATGACCACAAAGGGACTCGAATCCTCAATCTTCTGATCCGAAGTCAGATGCC
Organism: Pseudophryne corroboree; assembly: GCF_028390025.1. Lineage (NCBI taxonomy): Eukaryota > Metazoa > Chordata > Amphibia > Anura > Myobatrachidae > Pseudophryne > Pseudophryne corroboree. The sequence goes on from NC_086451.1 coordinate 376,360,221, forward strand.
TTATCCATTAGGCCACGTGGTCACCATGTGTCCAAAGATTAACGCCTAAGAAAGTATAGTAATATAAAGATTCAAGTAAAAAACATATTTGTTTTGTTTCTTTGAGACAACTGTTTTGGATAATCTTAAACTCAGATGACAAACTTTGATCCAACAATAATTTTAGTTATTGATTCTGAAAGAAAATAATAATGTTTAGTATTCCACAATACCCAAACCTAGTATTTTGAGAAACCTTAAATCAACTTAAACATACATTGACTGCTGTGCAATCTACAAAGTTTGCTAAATAGTTTAAAGAACAAAGGTTTTGAGATATTTTACTTTGAGCTGTGTTTGTTCTTATTTCATTATTATATTCCTTACAAAATATTTCATCTTAATGAAAAAAATACAGTATAAACAAATAACATTGAATCCAATGACCACGAAGTGACTCGAACCCTCAATCTTCTGATCCGAAGTCAGACGCCTTATCCATTAGGCCACGTGGTCACTCTTTGTCAATATATCAATGCCTAAGATAGTATAGTAACATAAAGATTCAAGTAAAAAACATATTTGTTTTTTTCTTTGAGACAACTGTTTTGGATAATCTTACACTCAGATGACAAACTTTAATGCAACAATAATTTCAATTATTAATTCTGAATAAAACTAATATTGTTTAGTATTCTACAATACCCCATTCAAGAAGTTTGAGAAACCTTAAACAAACTGAGAAATATATTTAATGGTTGATGTGCAATCTACAAAGTTAACTGAATAGTTTAAAGACCAAAGGGTTAGAGATTCTTCACTTTGAATCATGTTTGATTTGATTTCATTATTAAAATCCAAACATAAGATGTTATCTTTATGTAAAAATATATACACCTAGATGACAAACTTTGATCCAACAATAATTTTAGTTATTGATTCTGAAAGAAAATAATAATGTTTAGTATTCCACAATACCCAAGCATAGAATTTTAAGAAACCTTAAATCAACTTAAAGATACATTGACTGCTGTGCAATCTACAAAGTTTGCTAAATAGTTTAAAGAACAAAGGTTTTGAGATATTTTACTTTGAGCTGTGTTTGTTCTGATTTCATTATTATATTCCTTACAAAATATTTCATCTTAATGAAAAAAATACAGTATAAACAAATAACATTGAATCCAATGACCACGAAGGAACTCGAACCCTCAATCTTCTGATCCGAAGTCAGACGCCTTATCCATTAGGCCACGTGGTCACTCTTTGTCAATATATCAATGCCTAAGAAAGTATAGTAACATAAAGATTCAAGTAAAAAACATATTTGTTTTTTTCTTTGAGACAACTGTTTTGGATAATCTTACACTCAGATGACAAACTTTAATCCAACAATAATTTCAATTATTAATTCTGAATAAAACTTATATTGTTTAGTATTCTACAATACCCCATTCAAGAAGTTTGAGAAACCTTAAACAAACTGAGAAATATATTTAATGGTTGATGTGCAATCTACAAAGTTTACTGAATAGTTTAAAGACCAAAGGGTTAGAGATTCTTCACTTTGAATCATGTTTGATCTGATTCCATTATTAAAATCCAAACATAAGATGTTATCTTTATGTAAAAATATATACACCTTTGATCCAACAATAATTTTAGTTATTGATTCTGAAAGAAAATAATAATGTTTAGTATTCCACAATACCCAAGCCTAGAATTTTGAGAAACCTTAAATCAACTTAAAGATACATTGACTGCTGTGCAATCTACAAAGTTTGCTAAATAGTTTAAAGAACAAATGTTTTGAGATATTTTACTTTGAGCTGTGTTTGTTCTGATTTCATTATTATATTCCTTACAAAATATTTCATCTTAATGAAAAAAATACAGTACAAACAAATAACATTGAATCCAATGACCACGAAGGGACTCGAACCCTCAATCTTCTGATCTGAAGTCAGACGCCTTATCCATTAGGCCACGTGGTCACTCTTTGTCAATATATCAATGCCTAAGAAAGTATAGTAACATAAAGATTCAAGTAAAAAACATATTTGTTTTTTTCTTTGAGACAACTGTTTTGGATAATCTTACACTCAGATGACAAACTTTAATGCAACAATAATTTCAATTATTAATTCTGAATAAAACTAATATTGTTTAGTATTCTACAATACCCCATTCAAGAAGTTTGAGAAACCTTAAACAAACTGAGAAATATATTTAATGGTTGATGTGCAATCTACAAAGTTTACTGAATAGTTTAAAGACCAAAGGGTTAGAGATTCTTCACTTTGAATCATGTTTGATCTGATTTCATTATTATAATCCAAATATAAGATGTTATCTTTATGTAAAAATATATACACCTAGATGACAAACTTTGATCCAACAATAATTTTAGTTATTGATTCTGAAAGAAAATAATAATGTTTAGTATTCCACAATACCCAAGCCTAGAATTTTGAGAAACCTTAAATCAACTTAAAGATACATTGACTGCTGTGCAATCTACAAAGTTTGCTAAATAGTTTAAAGAACAAAGGTTTTGAGATATTTTACTTTGAGCTGTGTTTGTTCTGATTTCATTATTATATTCCTTACAAAATATTTCATCTTAATGAAAAAAAATACAGTGTAAACAAATAACATTGAATCCAATGACCACGAAGGGACTCGAACCCTCAATCTTCTGATCCGAAGTCAGACGCCTTATCCATTAGGCCACGTGGTCACTCTTTGTCAATATATCAATGCCTAAGAAAGTATAGTAACATAAAGATTCAAGTAAAAAACATATTTGTTTTTTTCTTTGAGACAACTGTTTTGGATAATCTTACACTCAGATGACAAACTTTAATGCAACAATAATTTCAATTATTAATTCTGAATAAAACTTATATTGTTTAGTATTCTACAATACCCCATTCGAGACGTTTGAGAAACCTTAAACAAACTGAGAAATATATTTAATGGTTGATGTGCAATCTACAAAGTTTACTGAATAGTTTAAAGACCAAAGGGTTAGAGATTCTTCACTTTGAATCATGTTTGATCTGATTTCATTATTAAAATCCAAACATAAGATGTTATCTTTATGTAAAAATATATACACCTAGATGACAAACTTTGATCCAACAATAATTTTAGTTATTGATTCTGAAAGAAAATAATAATGTTTAGTATTCCACAATACCCAAGCCTAGAATTTTGAGAAACCTTAAATCAACTTAAAGATACATTGACTGCTGTGCAATCTACAAAGTTTGCTAAATAGTTTAAAGAACAAAGGTTTTGAGATATTTTACTTTGAGCTGTGTTTGTTCTGATTTCATTATTATATTCCTTACAAAATATTTCATCTTAATGAAAAAAATACAGTATAAACAAATAACATTGAATCCAATGACCACGAAGGAACTCGAACTCTCAATCTTCTGATCCGAAGTCAGACGCCTTATCCATTAGGCCACGTGGTCACTCTTTATCAATATATCAATGCCTAAGAAAGTATAGTAACATAAAGATTCAAGTAAAAAACATATTTGTTTTTTTCTTTGAGACAACTGTTTTGGATAATCTTACACTCAGATGACAAACTTTAATCCAACAATAATTTCAATTATTAATTCTGAATAAAACTTATATTGTTTAGTATTCTACAATTCCCCATTCAAGAAGTTTGAGAAACCTTAAACAAACTGAGAAATATATTTAATGGTTGATGTGCAATCTACAAAGTTTACTGAATAGTTTAAAGACCAAAGGGTTAGAGATTCTTCACTTTGAATCATGTTTGATCTGATTTCATTATTAAAATCCAAACATAAGATGTTATCTTTATGTAAAAATATATACACCTAGATGACAAACTTTGATCCAACAATAATTTTAGTTATTGATTCTGAAAGAAAATAATAATGTTTAGTATTCCACAATACCCAAGCCTAGAATTTTGAGAAACCTTAAATCAACTTAAAGATACATTGACTGCTGTGCAATCTACAAAGTTTGCTAAATAGTTTAAAGAACAAAGGTTTTGAGATATTTTACTTTGAGCTGTGTTTGTTCTGATTTCATTATTATATTCCTTACAAAATATTTCATCTTAATGAAAAAAATACAGTATAAACAAATAACATTGAATCCAATGACCACGAAGGGACTCGAACCCTCAATCTTCTGATCCGAAGTCAGACACCTTATCCATTAGGCCACGTGGTCACTCTTTGTCAATATATCAATGCCTAAGAAAGTATAGTAACATAAAGATTCAAGTAAAAAACATATTTGTTTTTTTCTTTGAGACAACTGTTTTGGATAATCTTACACTCAGATGACAAACTTTAATGCAACAATAATTTCAATTATTAATTCTGAATAAAACTAATATTGTTTAGTATTCTACAATACCCCATTCAAGAAGTTTGAGAAACCTTAAACAAACTGAGAAATATATTTAATGGTTGATGTGCAATCTACAAAGTTTACTGAATAGTTTAAAGACCAAAGGGTTAGAGATTCTTCACTTTGAATCATGTTTGATCTGATTTCATTATTAAAATCCAAACATAAGATGTTATCTTTATGTAAAAATATATACACCTAGATGACAAACTTTGATCCAACAATAATTTTAGTTATTGATTCTGAAAGAAAATAATAATGTTTAGTATTCCACAATACCCAAGCCTAGAATTTTGAGAAACCTTAAATCAACTTAAAGATACATTGACTGCTGTGCAATCTACAAAGTTTGCTAAATAGTTTAAAGAACAAAGGTTTTGAGATATTTTACTTTGAGCTGTGTTTGTTCTGATTTCATTATTATATTCCTTACAAAATATTTCATCTTAATGAAAAAAATACAGTATAAACAAATAACATTGAATCCAATGACCACGAAGGGACTCGAACCCTCAATCTTCTGATCCGAAGTCAGACGCCTTATCCATTAGGCCACGTGGTCACTCTTTGTCAATATATCAATGCCTAAGACAGTATAGTAACATAAAGATTCAAGTAAAAAACATATTTGTTTTTTTCTTTGAGACAACTGTTTTGGATAATCTTACACTCAGATGACAAACTTTAATGCAACAATAATTTCAATTATTAATTCTGAATAAAACTAATATTGTTTAGTATTCTACAATACCCCATTCAAGAAGTTTGAGAAACCTTAAACAAACTGAGAAATATATTTAATTGTTGATGTGCAATCTACAAAGTTTACTGAATAGTTTAAAGACCAAAGGGTTAGAGATTCTTCACTTTGAATCATGTTTGATCTGATTTCATTATTAAAATCCAAACATAAGATGTTATCTTTATGTAAAAATATATACACCTAGATGACAAACTTTGATCCAACAATAATTTTAGTTATTGATTCTGAAAGAAAATAATAATGTTTAGTATTCCACAATACCCAAGCCTAGAATTTTGAGAAACCTTAAATCAACTTAAAGATACATTGACTGCTGTGCAATCTACAAAGTTTGCTAAATAGTTTAAAGAACAAAGGTTTTGAGATATTTTACTTTGAGCTGTGTTTGTTCTGATTTCATTATTATATTCCTTACAAAATATTTCATCTTAATGAAAAAAATACAGTATAAACAAATAACATTGAATCCAATGACCACGAAGGGACTCGAACTCTCAATCTTCTGAACCGAAGTCAGACGCCTTATCCATTAGGCCACGTGGTCACTCTTTGTCAATATATCAATGCCTAAGAAAGTATAGTAACATAAAGATTCAAGTAAAAAACATATTTGTTTTTTTCTTTGAGACAACTGTTTTGGATAATCTTACACTCAGATGACAAACTTTAATGCAACAATAATTTCAATTATTAATTCTGAATAAAACTAATATTGTTTAGTATTCTACAATACCCCATTCAAGAAGTTTGAGAAACCTTAAACAAACTGAGAAATATATTTAATGGTTGATGTGCAATCTACAAAGTTTACTGAATAGTTTAAAGACCAAAGGGTTAGAGATTCTTCACTTTGAATCATGTTTGATCTGATTTCATTATTAAAATCCAAACATAATATGTTATCTTTATGTAAAAATATATACACCTAGATGACAAACTTTGATCCAACAATAATGTTAGTTATTGATTCTGAAAGAAAATAATAATGTTTAGTATTCCACAATACCCAAGCCTAGAATTTTGAGAAACCTTAAATCAACTTATAGATATATTGACTGCTGTGCAATCTACAAAGTTTGCTAAATAGTTTAAAGAACAAAGGTTTTGAGATATTTTACTTTGAGCTGTGTTTGTTCTGATTTCATTATTATATTCCTTACAAAATATTTCATCTTAATGAAAAAACACAGTATAAACAAATAACATTGAATGCAATGACCACGAAGGGACTCGAACCCTCAATCTTCTGATCCGAATTCAGATGCCTTATCCATTAGGCCACGTGGTCAATGTCTGTCCAAAGATTAACGCCTAAGAAAGTATAGTAATATAAAGATTCATGTAAAAAACATATTTGTTTTGTTTCTTTGAGACAACTGTTTTGGATAATCTTACACTCAGATGACAAACTTTGATCCAACAACAATTTTAGTTATTGATTCTGAAAGAAAATAATAATGTTTAGTATTCCACAATACCCAAACCTAGAATTTTGAGAAACCTTAAATCAACTTAAAGATACATTGACTGCTGTGCAATCTACAAAGTTTGCTAAATAGTTTAAAGAACAAAGGTTTTGAGATATTTTACTTTGAGCTGTGTTTGTTCTGATTTCATTATTATATTCCTTACAAAATATTTCATCTTAATGAAAAAAATATAGTATAAACAAATAACATTGAATCCAATGACCACGAAGGGACTCGAACCCTCAATCTTCTGATCCGAAGTCAGACGCCTTATCCATTAGGCCACGTGGTCACTCTTTGTCAATATATCAATGCCTAAGAAAGTATAGTAACATAAAGATTCAAGTAAAAAACATATTTGTTTTTTTCTTTGAGACAACTGTTTTGGATAATCTTACACTCAGATGACAAACTTTAATGCAACAATAATTTCAATTATTAATTCTGAATAAAACTAATATTGTTTAGTATTCTACAATACCCCATTCAAGAAGTTTGAGAAACCTTAAACAAACTGAGAAATATATTTAATGGTTGATGTGGAATCTACAAAGTTTACTGAATAGTTTAAAGACCAAAGGGTTAGAGATTCTTCACTTTGAATCATGTTTGATCTGATTTCATTATTAAAATCCAAACATAAGATGTTATCTTTATGTAAAAATATATACACCTAGATGACAAACTTTGATCCAACAATAATTTTAGTTATTGATTCTGAAAGAAAATAATAATGTTTAGTATTCCACAATACCCAAGCCTAGAATTTTGAGAAACCTTAAATCAACTTAAACATACATTGACTGCTGTGCAATCTACAAAGTTTGCTAAATAGTTTAAAGAACAAAGGTTTTGAGATATTTTACTTTGAGCTGTGTTTGTTCTGATTTCATTATTATATTCCTTACAAAATATTTCATCTTAATGAAAAAAATACAGTATAAACAAATAACATTGAATCCAATGACCACGAAGGGACTCGAACCCTCAATCTTCTGATCCGAAGTCAGACACCTTATCCATTAGGCCACGTGGTCACTCTTTGTCAATATATCAATGCCTAAGAAAGTATAGTAACATAAAGATTCAAGTAAAAAACATATTTGTTTTTTTCTTTGAGACAACTGTTTTGGATAATCTTACACTCAGATGACAAACTTTAATGCAACAATAATTTCAATTATTAATTCTGAATAAAACTAATATTGTTTAGTATTCTACAATACCCCATTCAAGAAGTTTGAGAAACCTTAAACAAACTGAGAAATATATTTAATGGTTGATGTGCAATCTACAAAGTTTACTGAATAGTTTAAAGACCAAAGGGTTAGAGATTCTTCACTTTGAATCATGTTTGATCTGATTTCATTATTAAAATCCAAACATAAGATGTTATCTTTATGTAAAAATATATACACCTAGATGACAAACTTTGATCCAACAATAATTTTAGTTATTGATTCTGAAAGAAAATAATAATGTTTAGTATTCCACAATACCCAAGCCTAGAATTTTGAGAAACCTTAAATCAACTTAAAGATACATTGACTGCTGTGCAATCTACAAAGTTTGCTAAATAGTTTAAAGAACAAAGGTTTTGAGATATTTTACTTTGAGCTGTGTTTGTTCTGATTTCATTATTATATTCCTTACAAAATATTTCATCTTAATGAAAAAAATACAGTATAAACAAATAACACTGAATCCAATGACCACGAAGGGACTCGAACCCTCAATCTTTTGATCCGAAGTCAGACACCTTATCCATTAGGCCACGTCGTCACTCTTTGTCAATATATCAATGCCTAAGAAAGTATAATAACATAAAGATTCAAGTAAAAAACATATTTGTTTTTTTCTTTGAGACAACTGTTTTGGATAATCTTACACTCAGATGACAAACTTTAATGCAACAATAATTTCAATTATTAATTCTGAATAAAACTAATATTGTTTAGTATTCTACAATACCCCATTCAAGAAGTTTGAGAAACCTTAAACAAACTGAGAAATATATTTAATGGTTGATGTGCAATCTACAAAGTTTACTGAATAGTTTAAAGACCAAAGGGTTAGAGATTCTTCACTTTGAATCATGTTTGATCTGATTTCATTATTAAAATCCAAACATAAGATGTTATCTTTTTGTAAAAATATATACACCTAGATGACAAACTTTGATCCAACAATAATTTTAGTTATTGATTCTGAAAGAAAATAATAATGTTTAGTATTCCACAATACCCAAGCCTAGAATTTTGAGAAACCTTAAATCAACTTAAAGATACATTGACTGCTGTGCAATCTACAAAGTTTGCTAAATAGTTTAAAGAACAAAGGTTTTGAGATATTTTACTTTGAGCTGTGTTTGTTCTGATTTCATTATTATATTCCTTACAAAATATTTCATCTTAATGAAAAAAATACAGTATAAACAAATAACATTGAATCCAATGACCACGAAGGGACTCGAACCCTCAATCTTCTGATCCGAAGTCAGACGCCTTATCCATTAGGCCACGTGGTCACTCTTTGTCAATATATCAATGCCTAAGACAGTATAGTAACATAAAGATTCAAGTAAAAAACATATTTGTTTTTTTTTTGAGACAACTGTTTTGGATAATCTTACACTCAGATGACAAACTTTAATGCAACAATAATTTCAATTATTAATTCTGAATAAAACTAATATTGTTTAGTATTCTACAATACCCCATTCAAGAAGTTTGAGAAACCTTAAACAAACTGAGAAATATATTTAATGGTTGATGTGGAATCTACAAAGTTTACTGAATAGTTTAAAGACCAAAGGGTTAGAGATTCTTCACTTTGAATCATGTTTGATCTGATTTCATTATTAAAATCCAAACATAATATGTTATCTTTATGTAAAAATATATACACCTAGATGACAAACTTTGATCCAACAATAATGTTAGTTATTGATTCTGAAAGAAAATAATAATGTTTAGTATTCCACAATACCCAAGCCTAGAATTTTGAGAAACCTTAAATCAACTTATAGATATATTGACTGCTGTGCAATCTACAAAGTTTGCTAAATAGTTTAAAGAACAAAGGTTTTGAGATATTTTACTTTGAGCTGTGTTTGTTCTGATTTCATTATTATATTCCTTACAAAATATTTCATCTTAATGAAAAAACACAGTATAAACAAATAACATTGAATCCAATGACCACGAAGGGACTCGAGCCCTCAATCTTCTGATCTGAAGTCAGACGCCTTATCCATTAGGCCACGTTGTCACTCTTTGTCAATATATCAATGCCTAAGAAAGTATAGTAACATAAAGATTCAAGTAAAAAACATATTTGTTTTTTTCTTTGAGACAACTGTTTTGGATAATCTTACACTCAGATGACAAACTTTAATGCAACAATAATTTCAATTATTAATTCTGAATAAAACTAATATTGTTTAGTATTCTACAATACCCCATTCAAGAAGTTTGAGAAACCTTAAACAAACTGAGAAATATATTTAATGGTTGATGTGCAATCTACAAAGTTTACTGAATAGTTTAAAGACCAAAGGGTTAGAGATTCTTCACTTTGAATCATGTTTGATCTGATTTCATTATTAAAATCCAAACATAAGATGTTATCTTTATGTAAAAATATATACACCTAGATGACAAACTTTGATCCAACAATAATGTTAGTTATTGATTCTGAAAGAAAATAATAATGTTTAGTATTCCACAATACCCAAGCCTAGAATTTTGAGAAACCTTAAATCAACTTATAGATATATTGACTGCTGTGCAATCTACAAAGTTTGCTAAATAGTTTAAAGAACAAAGGTTTTGAGATATTTTACTTTGAGCTGTGTTTGTTCTGATTTCATTATTATATTCCTTACAAAATATTTCATCTTAATGAAAAAACACAGTATAAACAAATAACATTGAATGCAATGACCACGAAGGGACTCGAACCTTCAATCTTCTGATCCGAAGTCAGACGCCTTATCCATTAGGCCACGTGGTCAATGTCTGTCCAAAGATTAACGCCTAAGAAAGTATAGTAATATAAAGATTCATGTAAAAAACATATTTGTTTTGTTTCTTTGAGACAACTGTTTTGGATAATCTTACACTCAGATGACAAACTTTGATCCATCAACAATTTTAGTTATTAATTCTGAATAAAACTTATATTGTTTAGTATTCTACAATACCCCATTCAAGAAGTTTGAGAAACCTTAAACAAACTGAGAAATATATTTAATGGTTGATGTGGAATCTACAAAGTTTACTGAATAGTTTAAAGACCAAATGGTTAGAGATTCTTCACTTTGAATCATGTTTGATCTGATTTCATTATTAAAATCCAAACATAAGATGTTATCTTTATGTAAAAATATATACACCTAGATGACAAACTTTGATCCAACAATAATTTTAGTTATTGATTCTGAAAGAAAATAATAATGTTTAGTATTCCACAATACCCAAGCCTAGAATTTTGAGAAACCTTAAATCAACTTAAACATACATTGACTGCTGTGCAATCTACAAAGTTTGCTAAATAGTTTAAAGAACAAAGGTTTTGAGATATTTTACTTTGAGCTGTGTTTGTTCTGATTTCATTATTATATTCCTTACAAAATATTTCATCTTAATGAAAAAAATACAGTATAAACAAATAACATTGAATCCAATGACCACGAAGGGACTCGAACCCTCAATCTTCTGATCCGAAGTCAGACACCTTATCCATTAGGCCACGTGGTCACTCTTTGTCAATATATCAATGCCTAAGAAAGTATAGTAACATAAAGATTCAAGTAAAAAACATATTTGTTTTTTTCTTTGAGACAACTGTTTTGGATAATCTTACACTCAGATGACAAACTTTAATGCAACAATAATTTCAATTATTAATTCTGAATAAAACTAATATTGTTTAGTATTCTACAATACCCCATTCAAGAAGTTTGAGAAACCTTAAACAAACTGAGAAATATATTTAATGGTTGATGTGCAATCTACAAAGTTTACTGAATAGTTTAAAGACCAAAGGGTTAGAGATTCTTCACTTTGAATCATGTTTGATCTGATTTCATTATTAAAATCCAAACATAAGATGTTATCTTTATGTAAAAATATATACACCTAGATGACAAACTTTGATCCAACAATAATTTTAGTTATTGATTCTGAAAGAAAATAATAATGTTTAGTATTCCACAATACCCAAGCCTAGAATTTTGAGAAACCTTAAATCAACTTAAAGATACATTGACTGCTGTGCAATCTACAAAGTTTGCTAAATAGTTTAAAGAACAAAGGTTTTGAGATATTTTACTTTGAGCTGTGTTTGTTCTGATTTCATTATTATATTCCTTACAAAATATTTCATCTTAATGAAAAAAATACAGTATAAACAAATAACATTGAATCCAATGACCACGAAGGGACTCGAACCCTCAATCTTCTGATCCGAAGTCAGACGCCTTATCCATTAGGCCACGTGGTCACACTTTGTCAATATATCAATGCCTAAGAAAGTATAGTAACATAAAGATTCAAGTAAAAAACATATTTTTTTTTTTTTTGAGACAACTGTTTTGGATAATCTTACACTCAGATGACAAACTTTAATGCAACAATAATTTCAATTATTAATTCTGAATAAAACTAATATTGTTTAGTATTCTACAATACCCCATTCAAGAAGTTTGAGAAACCTTAAACAAACTGAGAAATATATTTAATGGTTGATGTGCAATCTACAAAGTTTACTGAATAGTTTAAAGACCAAAGGGTTAGAGATTCTTCACTTTGAATCATGTTTGATCTGATTTCATTATTAAAATCCAAACATAAGATGTTATCTTTATGTAAAAATATATACACCTAGATGACAAACTTTGATCCAACAATAATTTTAGTTATTGATTCTGAAAGAAAATAATAATGTTTAGTATTCCACAATACCCAAGCCTAGAATTTTGAGAAACCTTAAATCAACTTAAACATACATTGACTGCTGTGCAATCTACAAAGTTTGCTAAATAGTTTAAAGAACAAAGGTTTTGAGATATTTTACTTTGAGCTGTGTTTGTTCTGATTTCATTATTATATTCCTTACAAAATATTTCATCTTAATGAAAAAAATACAGTATAAACAAATAACACTGAATCCAATGACCACGAAGGGACTCGAACCCTCAATCTTTTGATCCGAAGTCAGACACCTTATCCATTAGGCCACGTCGTCACTCTTTGTCAATATATCAATGCCTAAGAAAGTATAATAACATAAAGATTCAAGTAAAAAACATATTTGTTTTTTTCTTTGAGACAACTGTTTTGGATAATCTTACACTCAGATGACAAACTTTAATGCAACAATAATTTCAATTATTAATTCTGAATAAAACTAATATTGTTTAGTATTCTACAATACCCCATTCAAGAAGTTTGAGAAACCTTAAACAAACTGAGAAATATATTTAATGGTTGATGTGCAATCTACAAAGTTTACTGAATAGTTTAAAGACCAAAGGGTTAGAGATTCTTCACTTTGAATCATGTTTGATCTGATTTCATTAATAAATCCAAACATAAGATGTTATCTTTATGTAAAAATATATACACCTAGATGACAAACTTTGATCCAACAATAATTTTAGTTATTGATTCTGAAAGAAAATAATAATGTTTAGTATTCCACAATACCCAAGCCTAGAATTTTGAGAAACCTTAAATCAACTTAAAGATACATTGACTGCTGTGCAATCTACAAAGTTTGCTAAATAGTTTAAAGAACAAAGGTTTTGAGATATTTTACTTTGAGCTGTGTTTGTTCTGATTTCATTATTATATTCCTTACAAAATATTTCATCTTAATGAAAAAAATACAGTATAAACAAATAACATTGAATCCAATGACCACGAAGGGACTCGAACCCTCAATCTTCTGATCCGAAGTCAGACGCCTTATCCATTAGGCCACGTGGTCACTCTTTGTCAATATATCAATGCCTAAGACAGTATAGTAACATAAAGATTCAAGTAAAAAACATATTTGTTTTTTTTTTGAGACAACTGTTTTGGATAATCTTACACTCAGATGACAAACTTTAATGCAACAATAATTTCAATTATTAATTCTGAATAAAACTAATATTGTTTAGTATTCTACAATACCCCATTCAAGAAGTTTGAGAAACCTTAAACAAACTGAGAAATATATTTAATGGTTGATGTGGAATCTACAAAGTTTACTGAATAGTTTAAAGACCAAAGGGTTAGAGATTCTTCACTTTGAATCATGTTTGATCTGATTTCATTATTAAAATCCAAACATAATATGTTATCTTTATGTAAAAATATATACACCTAGATGACAAACTTTGATCCAACAATAATGTTAGTTATTGATTCTGAAAGAAAATAATAATGTTTAGTATTCCACAATACCCAAGCCTAGAATTTTGAGAAACCTTAAATCAACTTATAGATATATTGACTGCTGTGCAATCTACAAAGTTTGCTAAATAGTTTAAAGAACAAAGGTTTTGAGATATTTTACTTTGAGCTGTGTTTGTTCTGATTTCATTATTATATTCCTTACAAAATATTTCATCTTAATGAAAAAACACAGTATAAACAAATAACATTGAATCCAATGACCACGAAGGGACTCGAACCCTCAATCTTCTGATCCGAAGTCAAACGCCTTATCCATTAGGCCACGTGGTCACTCTTTGTCAATATATCAATGCCTAAGAAAGTATAGTAACATAAAGATTCAAGTAAAAAACATATTTGTTTTTTTCTTTGAGACAACTGTTTTGGATAATCTTACACTCAGATGACAAACTTTAATGCAACAATAATTTCAATTATTAATTCTGAATAAAACTAATATTGTTTAGTATTCTACAATACCCCATTCAAGAAGTTTGAGAAACCTTAAACAAACTGAGAAATATATTTAATGGTTGATGTGCAATCTACAAAGTTTACTGAATAGTTTAAAGACCAAAGGGTTAGAGATTCTTCACTTTGAATCATGTTTGATCTGATTTCATTATTAAAATCCAAACATAAGATGTTATCTTTATGTAAAAATATATACACCTAGATGACAAACTTTGATCCAACAATAATGTTAGTTATTGATTCTGAAAGAAAATAATAATGTTTAGTATTCCACAATACCCAAGCCTAGAATTTTGAGAAACCTTAAATCAACTTATAGATATATTGACTGCTGTGCAATCTACAAAGTTTGCTAAATAGTTTAAAGAACAAAGGTTTTGAGATATTTTACTTTGAGCTGTGTTTGTTCTGATTTCATTATTATATTCCTTACAAAATATTTCATCTTAATGAAAAAACACAGTATAAACAAATAACATTGAATGCAATGACCACGAAGGGACTCGAACCTTCAATCTTCTGATCCGAAGTCAGACGCCTTATCCATTAGGCCACGTGGTCAATGTCTGTCCAAAGATTAACGCCTAAGAAAGTATAGTAATATAAAGATTCATGTAAAAAACATATTTGTTTTGTTTCTTTGAGACAACTGTTTTGGATAATCTTACACTCAGATGACAAACTTTGATCCATCAACAATTTTAGTTATTAATTCTGAATAAAACTTATATTGTTTAGTATTCTACAATACCCCATTCAAGAAGTTTGAGAAACCTTAAACAAACTGAGAAATATATTTAATGGTTGATGTGGAATCTACAAAGTTTACTGAATAGTTTAAAGACCAAAGGGTTAGAGATTCTTCACTTTGAATCATGTTTGATCTGATTTCATTATTAAAATCCAAACATAAGATGTTATCTTTATGTAAAAATATATACACCTAGATGACAAACTTTGATCCAACAATAATTTTAGTTATTGATTCTGAAAGAAAATAATAATGTTTAGTATTCCACAATACCCAAGCCTAGAATTTTGAGAAACCTTAAATCAACTTAAACATACATTGACTGCTGTGCAATCTACAAAGTTTGCTAAATAGTTTAAAGAACAAAGGTTTTGAGATATTTTACTTTGAGCTGTGTTTGTTCTGATTTCATTATTATATTCCTTACAAAATATTTCATCTTAATGAAAAAAATACAGTATAAACAAATAACATTGAATCCAATGACCACGAAGGGACTCGAACCCTCAATCTTCTGATCCGAAGTCAGACACCTTATCCATTAGGCCACGTGGTCACTCTTTGTCAATATATCAATGCCTAAGAAAGTATAGTAACATAAAGATTCAAGTAAAAAACATATTTGTTTTTTTCTTTGAGACAACTGTTTTGGATAATCTTACACTCAGATGACAAACTTTAATGCAACAATAATTTCAATTATTAATTCTGAATAAAACTAATATTGTTTAGTATTCTACAATACCCCATTCAAGAAGTTTGAGAAACCTTAAACAAACTGAGAAATATATTTAATGGTTGATGTGCAATCTACAAAGTTTACTGAATAGTTTAAAGACCAAAGGGTTAGAGATTCTTCACTTTGAATCATGTTTGATCTGATTTCATTATTAAAATCCAAACATAAGATGTTATCTTTATGTAAAAATATATACACCTAGATGACAAACTTTGATCCAACAATAATTTTAGTTATTGATTCTGAAAGAAAATAATAATGTTTAGTATTCCACAATACCCAAGCCTAGAATTTTGAGAAACCTTAAATCAACTTAAAGATACATTGACTGCTGTGCAATCTACAAAGTTTGCTAAATAGTTTAAAGAACAAAGGTTTTGAGATATTTTACTTTGAGCTGTGTTTGTTCTGATTTCATTATTATATTCCTTACAAAATATTTCATCTTAATGAAAAAAATACAGTATAAACAAATAACATTGAATCCAATGACCACGAAGGGACTCGAACCCTCAATCTTCTGATCCGAAGTCAGACGCCTTATCCATTAGGCCACGTGGTCACACTTTGTCAATATATCAATGCCTAAGAAAGTATAGTAACATAAAGATTCAAGTAAAAAACATATTTTTTTTTTTTTTTTGAGACAACTGTTTTGGATAATCTTACACTCAGATGACAAACTTTAATGCAACAATAATTTCAATTATTAATTCTGAATAAAACTAATATTGTTTAGTATTCTACAATACCCCATTCAAGAAGTTTGAGAAACCTTAAACAAACTGAGAAATATATTTAATGGTTGATGTGCAATCTACAAAGTTTACTGAATAGTTTAAAGACCAAAGGGTTAGAGATTCTTCACTTTGAATCATGTTTGATCTGATTTCATTATTAAAATCCAAACATAAGATGTTATCTTTATGTAAAAATATATACACCTAGATGACAAACTTTGATCCAACAATAATTTTAGTTATTGATTCTGAAAGAAAATAATAATGTTTAGTATTCCACAATACCCAAGCCTAGAATTTTGAGAAACCTTAAATCAACTTAAACATACATTGACTGCTGTGCAATCTACAAAGTTTGCTAAATAGTTTAAAGAACAAAGGTTTTGAGATATTTTACTTTGAGCTGTGTTTGTTCTGATTTCATTATTATATTCCTTACAAAATATTTCATCTTAATGAAAAAAATACAGTATAAACAAATAACACTGAATCCAATGACCACGAAGGGACTCGAACCCTCAATCTTTTGATCCGAAGTCAGACACCTTATCCATTAGGCCACGTCGTCACTCTTTGTCAATATATCAATGCCTAAGAAAGTATAATAACATAAAGATTCAAGTAAAAAACATATTTGTTTTTTTCTTTGAGACAACTGTTTTGGATAATCTTACACTCAGATGACAAACTTTAATGCAACAATAATTTCAATTATTAATTCTGAATAAAACTAATATTGTTTAGTATTCTACAATACCCCATTCAAGAAGTTTGAGAAACCTTAAACAAACTGAGAAATATATTTAATGGTTGATGTGCAATCTACAAAGTTTACTGAATAGTTTAAAGACCAAAGGGTTAGAGATTCTTCACTTTGAATCATGTTTGATCTGATTTCATTATTAAAATCCAAACATAAGATGTTATCTTTATGTAAAAATATATACACCTAGATGACAAACTTTGATCCAACAATAATTTTAGTTATTGATTCTGAAAGAAAATAATAATGTTTAGTATTCCACAATACCCAAGCCTAGAATTTTGAGAAACCTTAAATCAACTTAAAGATACATTGACTGCTGTGCAATCTACAAAGTTTGCTAAATAGTTTAAAGAACAAAGGTTTTGAGATATTTTACTTTGAGCTGTGTTTGTTCTGATTTCATTATTATATTCCTTACAAAATATTTCATCTTAATGAAAAAAATACAGTATAAACAAATAACATTGAATCCAATGACCACGAAGGGACTCGAACCCTCAATCTTCTGATCCGAAGTCAGACGCCTTATCCATTAGGCCACGTGGTCACTCTTTGTCAATATATCAATGCCTAAGACAGTATAGTAACATAAAGATTCAAGTAAAAAACATATTTGTTTTTTTTTTGAGACAACTGTTTTGGATAATCTTACACTCAGATGACAAACTTTAATGCAACAATAATTTCAATTATTAATTCTGAATAAAACTAATATTGTTTAGTATTCTACAATACCCCATTCAAGAAGTTTGAGAAACCTTAAACAAACTGAGAAATATATTTAATGGTTGATGTGGAATCTACAAAGTTTACTGAATAGTTTAAAGACCAAAGGGTTAGAGATTCTTCACTTTGAATCATGTTTGATCTGATTTTATTATTAAAATCCAAACATAATATGTTATCTTTATGTAAAAATATATACACCTAGATGACAAACTTTGATCCAACAATAATGTTAGTTATTGATTCTGAAAGAAAATAATAATGTTTAGTATTCCACAATACCCAAGCCTAGAATTTTGAGAAACCTTAAATCAACTTATAGATATATTGACTGCTGTGCAATCTACAAAGTTTGCTAAATAGTTTAAAGAACAAAGGTTTTGAGATATTTTACTTTGAGCTGTGTTTGTTCTGATTTCATTATTATATTCCTTACAAAATATTTCATCTTAATGAAAAAACACAGTATAAACAAATAACATTGAATCCAATGACCACGAAGGGACTCGAACCCTCAATCTTCTGATCCGAAGTCAGACGCCTTATCCATTAGGCCACGTGGTCACTCTTTGTCAATATATCAATGCCTAAGAAAGTATAGTAACATAAAGATTCAAGTAAAAAACATATTTGTTTTTTTCTTTGAGACAACTGTTTTGGATAATCTTACACTCAGATGACAAACTTTAATGCAACAATAATTTCAATTATTAATTCTGAATAAAACTAATATTGTTTAGTATTCTACAATACCCCATTCAAGAAGTTTGAGAAACCTTAAACAAACTGAGAAATATATTTAATGGTTGATGTGCAATCTACAAAGTTTACTGAATAGTTTAAAGACCAAAGGGTTAGAGATTCTTCACTTTGAATCATGTTTGATCTGATTTCATTATTAAAATCCAAACATAAGATGTTATCTTTATGTAAAAATATATACACCTAGATGACAAACTTTGATCCAACAATAATGTTAGTTATTGATTCTGAAAGAAAATAATAATGTTTAGTATTCCACAATACCCAAGCCTAGAATTTTGAGAAACCTTAATCAACTTATAGATATATTGACTGCTGTGCAATCTACAAAGTTTGCTAAATAGTTTAAAGAACAAAGGTTTTGAGATATTTTACTTTGAGCTGTGTTTGTTCTGATTTCATTATTATATTCCTTACAAAATATTTCATCTTAATGAAAAAAATACAGTATAAACAAATAACACTGAATCCAATGACCACGAAGGGACTCGAACCCTCAATCTTTTGATCCGAAGTCAGACACCTTATCCATTAGGCCACGTCGTCACTCTTTGTCAATATATCAATGCCTAAGAAAGTATAATAACATAAAGATTCAAGTAAAAAACATATTTGTTTTTTTCTTTGAGACAACTGTTTTGGATAATCTTACACTCAGATGACAAACTTTAATGCAACAATAATTTCAATTATTAATTCTGAATAAAACTAATATTGTTTAGTATTCTACAATACCCCATTCAAGAAGTTTGAGAAACCTTAAACAAACTGAGAAATATATTTAATGGTTGATGTGCAATCTACAAAGTTTACTGAATAGTTTAAAGACCAAAGGGTTAGAGATTCTTCACTTTGAATCATGTTTGATCTGATTTCATTATTAAAATCCAAACATAAGATGTTATCTTTATGTAAAAATATATACACCTAGATGACAAACTTTGATCCAACAATAATTTTAGTTATTGATTCTGAAAGAAAATAATAATGTTTAGTATTCCACAATACCCAAGCCTAGAATTTTGAGAAACCTTAAATCAACTTAAAGATACATTGACTGCTGTGCAATCTACAAAGTTTGCTAAATAGTTTAAAGAACAAAGGTTTTGAGATATTTTACTTTGAGCTGTGTTTGTTCTGATTTCATTATTATATTCCTTACAAAATATTTCATCTTAATGAAAAAAATACAGTATAAACAAATAACATTGAATCCAATGACCACGAAGGGACTCGAACCCTCAATCTTCTGATCCGAAGTCAGACGCCTTATCCATTAGGCCATGTGGTCACTCTTTGTCAATATATCAATGCCTAAGACAGTATAGTAACATAAAGATTCAAGTAAAAAACATATTTGTTTTTTTTTTGAGACAACTGTTTTGGATAATCTTACACTCAGATGACAAACTTTAATGCAACAATAATTTCAATTATTAATTCTGAATAAAACTAATATTGTTTAGTATTCTACAATACCCCATTCAAGAAGTTTGAGAAACCTTAAACAAACTGAGAAATATATTTAATGGTTGATGTGGAATCTACAAAGTTTACTGAATAGTTTAAAGACCAAAGGGTTAGAGATTCTTCACTTTGAATCATGTTTGATCTGATTTCATTATTAAAATCCAAACATAATATGTTATCTTTATGTAAAAATATATACACCTAGATGACAAACTTTGATCCAACAATAATGTTAGTTATTGATTCTGAAAGAAAATAATAATGTTTAGTATTCCACAATACCCAAGCCTAGAATTTTGAGAAACCTTAAATCAACTTATAGATATATTGACTGCTGTGCAATCTACAAAGTTTGCTAAATAGTTTAAAGAACAAAGGTTTTGAGATATTTTACTTTGAGCTGTGTTTGTTCTGATTTCATTATTATATTCCTTACAAAATATTTCATCTTAATGAAAAAACACAGTATAAACAAATAACATTGAATCCAATGACCACGAAGGGACTCGAACCCTCAATCTTCTGATCCGAAGTCAGACGCCTTATCCATTAGGCCACGTGGTCACTCTTTGTCAATATATCAATGCCTAAGAAAGTATAGTAACATAAAGATTCAAGTAAAAAACATATTTGTTTTTTTCTTTGAGACAACTGTTTTGGATAATCTTACACTCAGATGACAAACTTTAATGCAACAATAATTTCAATTATTAATTCTGAATAAAACTAATATTGTTTAGTATTCTACAATACCCCATTCAAGAAGTTTGAGAAACCTTAAACAAACTGAGAAATATATTTAATGGTTGATGTGCAATCTACAAAGTTTACTGAATAGTTTAAAGACCAAAGGGTTAGAGATTCTTCACTTTGAATCATGTTTGATCTGATTTCATTATTAAAATCCAAACATAAGATGTTATCTTTATGTAAAAATATATACACCTAGATGACAAACTTTGATCCAACAATAATGTTAGTTATTGATTCTGAAAGAAAATAATAATGTTTAGTATTCCACAATACCCAAGCCTAGAATTTTGAGAAACCTTAATCAACTTATAGATATATTGACTGCTGTGCAATCTACAAAGTTTGCTAAATAGTTTAAAGAACAAAGGTTTTGAGATATTTTACTTTGAGCTGTGTTTGTTCTGATTTCATTATTATATTCCTTACAAAATATTTCATCTTAATGAAAAAACACAGTATAAACAAATAACATTGAATGCAATGACCACGAAGGGACTCGAACCTTCAATCTTCTGATCCGAAGTCAGACGCCTTATCCATTAGGCCACGTGGTCACTCTTTGTCAATATATCAATGCCTAAGAAAGTATAGTAACATAAAGATTCAAGTAAAAAACATATTTGTTTTTTTCTTTGAGACAACTGTTTTGGATAATCTTACACTCAGATGACAAACTTTAATGCAACAATAATTTCAATTATTAATTCTGAATAAAACTAATATTGTTTAGTATTCTACAATACCCCATTCAAGAAGTTTGAGAAACCTTAAACAAACTGAGAAATATATTTAATGGTTGATGTGCAATCTACAAAGTTTACTGAATAGTTTAAAGACCAAAGGGTTAGAGATTCTTCACTTTGAATCATGTTTGATCTGATTTTATTATTAAAATCCAAACATAATATGTTATCTTTATGTAAAAATATATACACCTAGATGACAAACTTTGATCCAACAATAATGTTAGTTATTGATTCTGAAAGAAAATAATAATGTTTAGTATTCCACAATACCCAAGCCTAGAATTTTGAGAAACCTTAAATCAACTTATAGATATATTGACTGCTGTGCAATCTACAAAGTTTGCTAAATAGTTTAAAGAACAAAGGTTTTGAGATATTTTACTTTGAGCTGTGTTTGTTCTGATTTCATTATTATATTCCTTACAAAATATTTCATCTTAATGAAAAAACACAGTATAAACAAATAACATTGAATCCAATGACCACGAAGGGACTCGAACCCTCAATCTTCTGATCCGAAGTCAGACGCCTTATCCATTAGGCCACGTGGTCACTCTTTGTCAATATATCAATGCCTAAGAAAGTATAGTAACATAAAGATTCAAGTAAAAAACATATTTGTTTTTTTCTTTGAGACAACTGTTTTGGATAATCTTACACTCAGATGACAAACTTTAATGCAACAATAATTTCAATTATTAATTCTGAATAAAACTAATATTGTTTAGTATTCTACAATACCCCATTCAAGAAGTTTGAGAAACCTTAAACAAACTGAGAAATATATTTAATGGTTGATGTGCAATCTACAAAGTTTACTGAATAGTTTAAAGACCAAAGGGTTAGAGATTCTTCACTTTGAATCATGTTTGATCTGATTTCATTATTAAAATCCAAACATAAGATGTTATCTTTATGTAAAAATATATACACCTAGATGACAAACTTTGATCCAACAATAATGTTAGTTATTGATTCTGAAAGAAAATAATAATGTTTAGTATTCCACAATACCCAAGCCTAGAATTTTGAGAAACCTTAATCAACTTATAGATATATTGACTGCTGTGCAATCTACAAAGTTTGCTAAATAGTTTAAAGAACAAAGGTTTTGAGATATTTTACTTTGAGCTGTGTTTGTTCTGATTTCATTATTATATTCCTTACAAAATATTTCATCTTAATGAAAAAAATACAGTATAAACAAATAACACTGAATCCAATGACCACGAAGGGACTCGAACCCTCAATCTTTTGATCCGAAGTCAGACACCTTATCCATTAGGCCACGTCGTCACTCTTTGTCAATATATCAATGCCTAAGAAAGTATAATAACATAAAGATTCAAGTAAAAAACATATTTGTTTTTTTCTTTGAGACAACTGTTTTGGATAATCTTACACTCAGATGACAAACTTTAATGCAACAATAATTTCAATTATTAATTCTGAATAAAACTAATATTGTTTAGTATTCTACAATACCCCATTCAAGAAGTTTGAGAAACCTTAAACAAACTGAGAAATATATTTAATGGTTGATGTGCAATCTACAAAGTTTACTGAATAGTTTAAAGACCAAAGGGTTAGAGATTCTTCACTTTGAATCATGTTTGATCTGATTTCATTATTAAAATCCAAACATAAGATGTTATCTTTATGTAAAAATATATACACCTAGATGACAAACTTTGATCCAACAATAATTTTAGTTATTGATTCTGAAAGAAAATAATAATGTTTAGTATTCCACAATACCCAAGCCTAGAATTTTGAGAAACCTTAAATCAACTTAAAGATACATTGACTGCTGTGCAATCTACAAAGTTTGCTAAATAGTTTAAAGAACAAAGGTTTTGAGATATTTTACTTTGAGCTGTGTTTGTTCTGATTTCATTATTATATTCCTTACAAAATATTTCATCTTAATGAAAAAAATACAGTATAAACAAATAACATTGAATCCAATGACCACGAAGGGACTCGAACCCTCAATCTTCTGATCCGAAGTCAGACGCCTTATCCATTAGGCCACGTGGTCACTCTTTGTCAATATATCAATGCCTAAGACAGTATAGTAACATAAAGATTCAAGTAAAAAACATATTTGTTTTTTTTTTGAGACAACTGTTTTGGATAATCTTACACTCAGATGACAAACTTTAATGCAACAATAATTTCAATTATTAATTCTGAATAAAACTAATATTGTTTAGTATTCTACAATACCCCATTCAAGAAGTTTGAGAAACCTTAAACAAACTGAGAAATATATTTAATGGTTGATGTGGAATCTACAAAGTTTACTGAATAGTTTAAAGACCAAAGGGTTAGAGATTCTTCACTTTGAATCATGTTTGATCTGATTTTATTATTAAAATCCAAACATAATATGTTATCTTTATGTAAAAATATATACACCTAGATGACAAACTTTGATCCAACAATAATGTTAGTTATTGATTCTGAAAGAAAATAATAATGTTTAGTATTCCACAATACCCAAGCCTAGAATTTTGAGAAACCTTAAATCAACTTATAGATATATTGACTGCTGTGCAATCTACAAAGTTTGCTAAATAGTTTAAAGAACAAAGGTTTTGAGATATTTTACTTTGAGCTGTGTTTGTTCTGATTTCATTATTATATTCCTTACAAAATATTTCATCTTAATGAAAAAACACAGTATAAACAAATAACATTGAATCCAATGACCACGAAGGGACTCGAACCCTCAATCTTCTGATCCGAAGTCAGACGCCTTATCCATTAGGCCACGTGGTCACTCTTTGTCAATATATCAATGCCTAAGAAAGTATAGTAACATAAAGATTCAAGTAAAAAACATATTTGTTTTTTTCTTTGAGACAACTGTTTTGGATAATCTTACACTCAGATGACAAACTTTAATGCAACAATAATTTCAATTATTAATTCTGAATAAAACTAATATTGTTTAGTATTCTACAATACCCCATTCAAGAAGTTTGAGAAACCTTAAACAAACTGAGAAATATATTTAATGGTTGATGTGCAATCTACAAAGTTTACTGAATAGTTTAAAGACCAAAGGGTTAGAGATTCTTCACTTTGAATCATGTTTGATCTGATTTCATTATTAAAATCCAAACATAAGATGTTATCTTTATGTAAAAATATATACACCTAGATGACAAACTTTGATCCAACAATAATGTTAGTTATTGATTCTGAAAGAAAATAATAATGTTTAGTATTCCACAATACCCAAGCCTAGAATTTTGAGAAACCTTAATCAACTTATAGATATATTGACTGCTGTGCAATCTACAAAGTTTGCTAAATAGTTTAAAGAACAAAGGTTTTGAGATATTTTACTTTGAGCTGTGTTTGTTCTGATTTCATTATTATATTCCTTACAAAATATTTCATCTTAATGAAAAAAATACAGTATAAACAAATAACACTGAATCCAATGACCACGAAGGGACTCGAACCCTCAATCTTTTGATCCGAAGTCAGACACCTTATCCATTAGGCCACGTCGTCACTCTTTGTCAATATATCAATGCCTAAGAAAGTATAATAACATAAAGATTCAAGTAAAAAACATATTTGTTTTTTTCTTTGAGACAACTGTTTTGGATAATCTTACACTCAGATGACAAACTTTAATGCAACAATAATTTCAATTATTAATTCTGAATAAAACTAATATTGTTTAGTATTCTACAATACCCCATTCAAGAAGTTTGAGAAACCTTAAACAAACTGAGAAATATATTTAATGGTTGATGTGCAATCTACAAAGTTTACTGAATAGTTTAAAGACCAAAGGGTTAGAGATTCTTCACTTTGAATCATGTTTGATCTGATTTCATTATTAAAATCCAAACATAAGATGTTATCTTTATGTAAAAATATATACACCTAGATGACAAACTTTGATCCAACAATAATTTTAGTTATTGATTCTGAAAGAAAATAATAATGTTTAGTATTCCACAATACCCAAGCCTAGAATTTTGAGAAACCTTAAATCAACTTAAAGATACATTGACTGCTGTGCAATCTACAAAGTTTGCTAAATAGTTTAAAGAACAAAGGTTTTGAGATATTTTACTTTGAGCTGTGTTTGTTCTGATTTCATTATTATATTCCTTACAAAATATTTCATCTTAATGAAAAAAATACAGTATAAACAAATAACATTGAATCCAATGACCACGAAGGGACTCGAACCCTCAATCTTCTGATCCGAAGTCAGACGCCTTATCCATTAGGCCATGTGGTCACTCTTTGTCAATATATCAATGCCTAAGACAGTATAGTAACATAAAGATTCAAGTAAAAAACATATTTGTTTTTTTTTTGAGACAACTGTTTTGGATAATCTTACACTCAGATGACAAACTTTAATGCAACAATAATTTCAATTATTAATTCTGAATAAAACTAATATTGTTTAGTATTCTACAATACCCCATTCAAGAAGTTTGAGAAACCTTAAACAAACTGAGAAATATATTTAATGGTTGATGTGGAATCTACAAAGTTTACTGAATAGTTTAAAGACCAAAGGGTTAGAGATTCTTCACTTTGAATCATGTTTGATCTGATTTCATTATTAAAATCCAAACATAATATGTTATCTTTATGTAAAAATATATACACCTAGATGACAAACTTTGATCCAACAATAATGTTAGTTATTGATTCTGAAAGAAAATAATAATGTTTAGTATTCCACAATACCCAAGCCTAGAATTTTGAGAAACCTTAAATCAACTTATAGATATATTGACTGCTGTGCAATCTACAAAGTTTGCTAAATAGTTTAAAGAACAAAGGTTTTGAGATATTTTACTTTGAGCTGTGTTTGTTCTGATTTCATTATTATATTCCTTACAAAATATTTCATCTTAATGAAAAAACACAGTATAAACAAATAACATTGAATCCAATGACCACGAAGGGACTCGAACCCTCAATCTTCTGATCCGAAGTCAGACGCCTTATCCATTAGGCCACGTGGTCACTCTTTGTCAATATATCAATGCCTAAGAAAGTATAGTAACATAAAGATTCAAGTAAAAAACATATTTGTTTTTTTCTTTGAGACAACTGTTTTGGATAATCTTACACTCAGATGACAAACTTTAATGCAACAATAATTTCAATTATTAATTCTGAATAAAACTAATATTGTTTAGTATTCTACAATACCCCATTCAAGAAGTTTGAGAAACCTTAAACAAACTGAGAAATATATTTAATGGTTGATGTGCAATCTACAAAGTTTACTGAATAGTTTAAAGACCAAAGGGTTAGAGATTCTTCACTTTGAATCATGTTTGATCTGATTTCATTATTAAAATCCAAACATAAGATGTTATCTTTATGTAAAAATATATACACCTAGATGACAAACTTTGATCCAACAATAATGTTAGTTATTGATTCTGAAAGAAAATAATAATGTTTAGTATTCCACAATACCCAAGCCTAGAATTTTGAGAAACCTTAATCAACTTATAGATATATTGACTGCTGTGCAATCTACAAAGTTTGCTAAATAGTTTAAAGAACAAAGGTTTTGAGATATTTTACTTTGAGCTGTGTTTGTTCTGATTTCATTATTATATTCCTTACAAAATATTTCATCTTAATGAAAAAACACAGTATAAACAAATAACATTGAATGCAATGACCACGAAGGGACTCGAACCTTCAATCTTCTGATCCGAAGTCAGACGCCTTATCCATTAGGCCACGTGGTCACTCTTTGTCAATATATCAATGCCTAAGAAAGTATAGTAACATAAAGATTCAAGTAAAAAACATATTTGTTTTTTTCTTTGAGACAACTGTTTTGGATAATCTTACACTCAGATGACAAACTTTAATGCAACAATAATTTCAATTATTAATTCTGAATAAAACTAATATTGTTTAGTATTCTACAATACCCCATTCAAGAAGTTTGAGAAACCTTAAACAAACTGAGAAATATATTTAATGGTTGATGTGCAATCTACAAAGTTTACTGAATAGTTTAAAGACCAAAGGGTTAGAGATTCTTCACTTTGAATCATGTTTGATCTGATTTCATTATTAAAATCCAAACATAAGATGTTATCTTTATGTAAAAATATATACACCTAGATGACAAACTTTGATCCAACAATAATTTTAGTTATTGATTCTGAAAGAAAATAATAATGTTTAGTATTCCACAATACCCAAGCCTAGAATTTTGAGAAACCTTAAATCAACTTAAAGATACATTGACTGCTGTGCAATCTACAAAGTTTGCTAAATAGTTTAAAGAACAAAGGTTTTAAGATATTTTACTTTGAGCTGTGTTTGTTCTGATTTCATTATTATATTCCTTACAAAATATTTCATCTTAATGAAAAAAATACAGTATAAACAAATAACATTGAATCCAATGACCACGAAGGAACTCGAACTCTCAATCTTCTGATCCGAAGTCAGACGCCTTATCCATTAGGCCACGTGGTCACACTTTGTCAATATATCAATGCCTAAGAAAGTATAGTAACATAAAGATTCAAGTAAAAAACATATTTGTTTTTTTCTTTGAGACAACTGTTTTGGATAATCTTACACTCAGATGACAAACTTTAATGCAACAATAATTTCAATTATTAATTCTGAATAAAACTAATATTGTTTAGTTTTCTACAATACCCCATTCAAGAAGTTTGAGAAACCTTAAACAAACTGAGAAATATATTTAATGGTTGATGTGCAATCTACAAAGTTTACTGAATAGTTTAAAGACCAAAGGGTTAGAGATTCTTCACTTTGAATCATGTTTGATCTGATTTCATTATTAAAATCCAAACATAAGATGTTATCTTTATGTAAAAATATATACACCTAGATGACAAACTTTGATCCAACAATAATTTTAGTTATTGATTCTGAAAGAAAATAATAATGTTTAGTATTCCACAATACCCAAGCCTAGAATTTTGAGAAACCTTAAATCAACTTAAAGATACATTGACTGCTGTGCAATCTACAAAGTTTGCTAAATAGTTTAAAGAACAAAGGTTTTGAGATATTTTACTTTGAGCTGTGTTTGTTCTGATTTCATTATTATATTCCTTACAAAATATTTCATCTTAATGAAAAAACACAGTATAAACAAATAACATTGAATCCAATGACCACGAAGGGACTCGAACCCTCAATCTTCTGATCCGAAGTCAGACGCCTTATCCATTAGGCCACGTGGTCACTCTTTGTCAATATATCAATGCCTAAGAAAGTATAGTAACATAAAGATTCAAGTAAAAAACATATTTGTTTTTTTCTTTGAGACAACTGTTTTGGATAATCTTACACTCAGATGACAAACTTTAATGCAACAATAATTTCAATTATTAATTCTGAATAAAACTAATATTGTTTAGTATTCTACAATACCCCATTCAAGAAGTTTGAGAAACCTTAAACAAACTGAGAAATATATTTAATGGTTGATGTGCAATCTACAAAGTTTACTGAATAGTTTAAAGACCAAAGGGTTAGAGATTCTTCACTTTGAATCATGTTTGATCTGATTTCATTATTAAAATCCAAACATAAGATGTTATCTTTATGTAAAAATATATACACCTAGATGACAAACTTTGATCCAACAATAATGTTAGTTATTGATTCTGAAAGAAAATAATAATGTTTAGTATTCCACAATACCCAAGCCTAGAATTTTGAGAAACCTTAATCAACTTATAGATATATTGACTGCTGTGCAATCTACAAAGTTTGCTAAATAGTTTAAAGAACAAAGGTTTTGAGATATTTTACTTTGAGCTGTGTTTGTTCTGATTTCATTATTATATTCCTTACAAAATATTTCATCTTAATGAAAAAACACAGTATAAACAAATAACATTGAATGCAATGACCACGAAGGGACTCGACCCTTCAATCTTCTGATCCGAAGTCAGACGCCTTATCCATTAGGCCACGTGGTCAATGTCTGTCCAAAGATTAACGCCTAAGAAAGTATAGTAATATAAAGATTCATGTAAAAAACATATTTGTTTTGTTTCTTTGAGACAACTGTTTTGGATAATCTTACACTCAGATGACAAACTTTGATCCATCAACAATTTTAGTTATTAATTCTGAATAAAACTTATATTGTTTAGTATTCTACAATACCCCATTCAAGAAGTTTGAGAAACCTTAAACAAACTGAGAAATATATTTAATGGTTGATGTGCAATCTACAAAGTTTACTGAATAGTTTAAAGACCAAAGGGTTAGAGATTCTTCACTTTGAATCATGTTTGATCTGATTTCATTATTAAAATCCAAATATAAGATGTTATCTTTATGTAAAAATATATACACCTAGATGACAAACTTTGATCCAACAATAATTTTAGTTATTGATTCTGAAAGAAAATATTAATGTTTAGTATTCCACAATACCCAAGCCTAGAATTTTGAGAAACCTTACATCAACTTAAAGATACATTGACTGCTGTGCAATCTACAAAGTTTGCTAAATAGTTTAAAGAACGAAGGTTTTGAGATATTTTACTTTGAGCTGTGTTTGTTCTGATTTCATTATTATATTCCTTACAAAATATTTCATCTTAATGAAAAAAATATAGTATAAACAAATAACATTGAATCCAATGACCACGAAGGGACTCGAACCCTCAATCTTCTGATCCGAAGTCAGACGCCTTATCCATTAGGCCACGTGGTCACACTTTGTCAATATATCAATGCCTAAGATAGTATAGTAACATAAAGATTCAAGTCAAAAACATATTTGTTTTTTTCTTTGAGACAACTGTTTTGGATAATCTTACACTCAGATGACAAACTTTAATGCAACAATAATTTCAATTATTAATTCTGAATAAAACTAATATTGTTTAGTATTCTACAATACCCCATTCAAGAAGTTTGATAAACCTTAAACAAACTGAGAAATGTATTTAATGGTTGATGTGCAATCTACAAAGTTTATTGAATAGTTTAAAGACCAAAGGGTTAGAGATTCTTCACTTTGAATCATGTTTGATCTGAGTTCATTATTAAAATCCAAACATAAGATGTTATCTTTATGTAAAAATATATACACCTAGATGACAAAGTTTGATCCAACAATAATTTTAGTTATTGATTCTGAAAGAAAATAATAATGTTTAGTATTCCACAATACCCAAGCCTAGAATTTTGAGAAACCTTAAATCAACTTAAAGATACATTGACTGCTGTGCAATCTACAAAGTTTGCTAAATAGTTTAAAGAACAAAGGTTTTGAGATATTTTACTTTGAGCTGTGTTTGTTCTGATTTCATTATTATATTCCTTACAAAATATTTCATCTTAATGAAAAAACATAGTATAAACAAATAACATTGAATGCAATGACCACGAAGGGACTCGAACCCTCAATCTTCTGATCCGAAGTCAGACTCCTTATCCATTAGGCCACGTGGTCAATGTCTGTCCAAAGATTAACGCCTAAGAAAGTATAGTAATATAAAGATTCATGTAAAAAACATATTTGTTTTGTTTCTTTGAGACAACTGTTTTGGATAATCTTACACTCAGATGACAAACTTTGATCCAACAACAATTTTAGTTATTGATTCTGAAAGAAAATAATAATGTTTAGTATTCCACAATACCCAAACCTAGAATTTTGAGAAACCTTAAATCAACTTAAAGATACATTGACTGCTGTGCAATCTACAAAGTTTGCTAAATAGTTTAAAGAACAAAGGTTTTGAGATATTTTACTTTGAGCTGTGTTTGTTCTGATTTCATTATTATATTCCTTACAAAATATTTAATCTTAATGAAAAAAATACAGTATAAACAAATAACATTGAATGCAATGACCACGAAGGGACTCGAACTCTCAATCTTCTGATCCGAAGTCAGACGCCTTATCCATTAGGCCACGTGGTCACTCATTGGCAATATATCAATGCCTAAGAAAGTATAGTAACATAAAGATTCAAGTAAAAAACATATTTGTTTTTTTCTTTGAGACAACTGTTTTGGATAATCTAACACTCAGATGACAAACTTTAATCCAACAATAATTTCAATTATTAATTCTGAATAAAACTAATATTGTTTAGTATTCTACAATACCCCATTCAAGAAGTTTGAGAAACCTTAAACAAACTGAGAAATATATTTAATGGTTGATGTGCAATCTACAAAGTTTACTGAATAGTTTAAAGACCAAAGGGTTAGAGATTCTTCACTTTGAATCATGTTTGATCTGATTTCATTATTAAAATCCAAACATAAGATGTTATCTTTATGTAAAAATATATACACCTAGATGACAAACTTTGATCCAACAATAATTTTAGTTATTGATTCTGAAAGAAAATAATAATGTTTAGTATTCCACAATACCCAAGCCTAGAATTTTGAGAAACCTTAAATCAACTTAAAGATACATTGACTGCTGTGCAATCTACAAAGTTTGCTAAATAGTTTAAAGAACAAAGGTTTTGAGATATTTTACTTTGAGCTGTGTTTGTTCTGATTTCATTATTATATTCCTTACAAAATATTTCATCTTAATGAAAAAAATACAGTATAAACAAATAACATTGGATCCAATGACCACGAAGGGACTCGAACCCTCAATCTTCTGATCCGAAGTCAGACGCCATATCCATTAGGCCACGTGGTCACTATTTGTCAAAATTTTAATGCCTAAGAAAGTATAGTAACATAAAGATTCAAGTAAAAAACATATTTGTTTTGTTTCTTTGAGACAACTGTTTTGGATAATCTTACACTCAGATGACAAACTTTAATTCAACAATAATTTTAGTTGTTGATTCTGAAAGAAAATAATAATGTTTAGTATTCCACAATACCCAAGCCTAGAATTTTGAGAAACCTTAAATCAACTTAAAGATACATTGACTGCTGTGCAATCTACAAAGTTTGCTAAATAGTTTAAAGAGCAAAGGTTTTGAGATATTTTTCTTTGAGCTGTGTTTGTTCTGATTTCATTATTATATTCCTTACAAAATATTTCATCTTAATGAAAAAAAATACAGTATAAACAAATAACATTGAAGACAATGACCACGAAGGGACTCGAACCCTCAATCTTCTGATCCGAAGTCAGACGCCTTATCCATTAGGCCACGTGGTCAATGTCTGTCCAAAGATTAACGCCTAAGAAAGTATAGTAATATAAAGATTCAAGTAAAAAACATATTTGTTTTCTTTCTTTGAGACAACTGTTTTGGATAATCTTACACTCAGATGACAAACTTTAATCCAACAATAATTTCAATTATTAATTCTGAATAAAACTAATATTGTTTAGTATTCTACAATACCCCATTCAAGAAGTTTGAGAAACCTTAAAAAAACTGAGAAATATATTTAATGGTTGATGTGCAATCTACAAAGTTTACTGAATAGTTTAAAGACCAAAGGGTTAGAGATTCTTCACTTTGAATCATGTTTGATCCGATTTCATTATTAAAATCCAAACATAAGATGTTATCTTTATGTAAAAATATATACACCTAGATGAAAAACTTTGATCCAACAATAATTTTAGTTATTGATTCTGAAAGAAAATAATAATGTTTAGTATTCCACAATACCCAAGCCTAGAATTTTGAGAAACCTTAAATCAACTTAAAGATACATTGACTGCTGTGCAATCTACAAAGTTTGCTAAATAGTTTAAAGAACAAAGGTTTTGAGATATTTTACTTTGAGCTGTGTTTGTTCTGATTTCATTATTATATTCCTTACAAAATATTTCATCTTAATGAAAAAACACAGTATAAACAAATAACATTGAATCCAATGACCACGAAGGGACTCGAACCCTCAATCTTCTGATCCGAAGTCAGACGCCTTATCCATTAGGCCACGTGGTCACTCTTTGTCAATATATCAATGCCTAAGAAAGTATAGTAACATAAAGATTCAAGTAAAAAACATATTTGTTTTTTTCTTTGAGACAACTGTTTTGGATAATCTTACACTCAGATGACAAACTTTAATGCAACAATAATTTCAATTATTAATTCTGAATAAAACTAATATTGTTTAGTATTCTACAATACCCCATTCAAGAAGTTTGAGAAACCTTAAACAAACTGAGAAATATATTTAATGGTTGATGTGCAATCTACAAAGTTTACTGAATAGTTTAAAGACCAAAGGGTTAGAGATTCTTCACTTTGAATCATGTTTGATCTGATTTCATTATTAAAATCCAAACATAAGATGTTATCTTTATGTAAAAATATATACACCTAGATGACAAACTTTGATCCAACAATAATGTTAGTTATTGATTCTGAAAGAAAATAATAATGTTTAGTATTCCACAATACCCAAGCCTAGAATTTTGAGAAACCTTAATCAACTTATAGATATATTGACTGCTGTGCAATCTACAAAGTTTGCTAAATAGTTTAAAGAACAAAGGTTTTGATATATTTTACTTTGAGCTGTGTTTGTTCTGATTTCATTATTATATTCCTTACAAAATATTTCATCTTAATGAAAAAACACAGTATAAACAAATAACATTGAATGCAATGACCACGAAGGGACTCGACCCTTCAATCTTCTGATCCGAAGTCAGACGCCTTATCCATTAGGCCACGTGGTCAATGTCTGTCCAAAGATTAACGCCTAAGAAAGTATAGTAATATAAAGATTCATGTAAAAAACATATTTGTTTTGTTTCTTTGAGACAACTGTTTTGGATAATCTTACACTCAGATGACAAACTTTGATCCATCAACAATTTTAGTTATTAATTCTGAATAAAACTTATATTGTTTAGTATTCTACAATACCCCATTCAAGAAGTTTGAGAAACCTTAAACAAACTGAGAAATATATTTAATGGTTGATGTGCAATCTACAAAGTTTACTGAATAGTTTAAAGACCAAAGGGTTAGAGATTCTTCACTTTGAATCATGTTTGATCTGATTTCATTATTAAAATCCAAATATAAGATGTTATCTTTATGTAAAAATATATACACCTAGATGACAAACTTTGATCCAACAATAATTTTAGTTATTGATTCTGAAAGAAAATATTAATGTTTAGTATTCCACAATACCCAAGCCTAGAATTTTGAGAAACCTTACATCAACTTAAAGATACATTGACTGCTGTGCAATCTACAAAGTTTGCTAAATAGTTTAAAGAACGAAGGTTTTGAGATATTTTACTTTGAGCTGTGTTTGTTCTGATTTCATTATTATATTCCTTACAAAATATTTCATCTTAATGAAAAAAATATAGTATAAACAAATAACATTGAATCCAATGACCACGAAGGGACTCGAACCCTCAATCTTCTGATCCGAAGTCAGACGCCTTATCCATTAGGCCACGTGGTCACACTTTGTCAATATATCAATGCCTAAGATAGTATAGTAACATAAAGATTCAAGTCAAAAACATATTTGTTTTTTTCTTTGAGACAACTGTTTTGGATAATCTTACACTCAGATGACAAACTTTAATGCAACAATAATTTCAATTATTAATTCTGAATAAAACTAATATTGTTTAGTATTCTACAATACCCCATTCAAGAAGTTTGATAAACCTTAAACAAACTGAGAAATTTATTTAATGGTTGATGTGCAATCTACAAAGTTTATTGAATAGTTTAAAGACCAAAGGGTTAGAGATTCTTCACTTTGAATCATGTTTGATCTGAGTTCATTATTAAAATCCAAACATAAGATGTTATCTTTATGTAAAAATATATACACCTAGATGACAAACTTTGATCCAACAATAATTTTAGTTATTGATTCTGAAAGAAAATAATAATGTTTAGTATTCCACAATACCCAAGCCTAGAATTTTGAGAAACCTTAAATCAACTTAAAGATACATTGACTGCTGTGCAATCTACAAAGTTTGCTAAATAGTTTAAAGAACAAAGGTTTTGAGATATTTTACTTTGAGCTGTGTTTGTTCTGATTTCATTATTATATTCCTTACAAAATATTTCATCTTAATGAAAAAACATAGTATAAACAAATAACATTGAATGCAATGACCACGAAGGGACTCGAACCCTCAATCTTCTGATCCGAAGTCAGACTCCTTATCCATTAGGCCACGTGGTCAATGTCTGTCCAAAGATTAACGCCTAAGAAAGTATAGTAATATAAAGATTCATGTAAAAAACATATTTGTTTTGTTTCTTTGAGACAACTGTTTTGGATAATCTTACACTCAGATGACAAACTTTGATCCAACAACAATTTTAGTTATTGATTCTGAAAGAAAATAATAATGTTTAGTATTCCACAATACCCAAACCTAGAATTTTGAGAAACCTTAAATCAACTTAAAGATACATTGACTGCTTTGCAATCTACAAAGTTTGCTAAATAGTTTAAAGAACAAAGGTTTTGAGATATTTTACTTTGAGCTGTGTTTGTTCTGATTTCATTATTATATTCCTTACAAAATATTTAATCTTAATGAAAAAAATACAGTATAAACAAATAACATTGAATGCAATGACCACGAAGGGACTCGAACTCTCAATCTTCTGATCCGAAGTCAGACGCCTTATCCATTAGGCCACGTGGTCACTCATTGGCAATATATCAATGCCTAAGAAAGTATAGTAACATAAAGATTCAAGTAAAAAACATATTTGTTTTTTTCTTTGAGACAACTGTTTTGGATAATCTAACACTCAGATGACAAACTTTAATCCAACAATAATTTCAATTATTAATTCTGAATAAAACTAATATTGTTTAGTATTCTACAATACCCCATTCAAGAAGTTTGAGAAACCTTAAACAAACTGAGAAATATATTTAATGGTTGATGTGCAATCTACAAAGTTTACTGAATAGTTTAAAGACCAAAGGGTTAGAGATTCTTCACTTTGAATCATGTTTGATCTGATTTCATTATTAAAATCCAAACATAAGATGTTATCTTTATGTAAAAATATATACACCTAGATGACAAACTTTGATCCAACAATAATTTTAGTTATTGATTCTGAAAGAAAATAATAATGTTTAGTATTCCACAATACCCAAGCCTAGAATTTTGAGAAACCTTAAATCAACTTAAAGATACATTGACTGCTGTGCAATCTACAAAGTTTGCTAAATAGTTTAAAGAACAAAGGTTTTGAGATATTTTACTTTGAGCTGTGTTTGTTCTGATTTCATTATTATATTCCTTACAAAATATTTCATCTTAATGAAAAAAATACAGTATAAACAAATAACATTGGATCCAATGACCACGAAGGGACTCGAACCCTCAATCTTCTGATCCGAAGTCAGACGCCATATCCATTAGGCCACGTGGTCACTATTTGTCAAAATTTTAATGCCTAAGAAAGTATAGTAACATAAAGATTCAAGTAAAAAACATATTTGTTTTGTTTCTTTGAGACAACTGTTTTGGATAATCTTACACTCAGATGACAAACTTTAATTCAACAATAATTTTAGTTGTTGATTCTGAAAGAAAATAATAATGTTTAGTATTCCACAATACCCAAGCCTAGAATTTTGAGAAACCTTAAATCAACTTAAAGATACATTGACTGCTGTGCAATCTACAAAGTTTGCTAAATAGTTTAAAGAGCAAAGGTTTTGAGATATTTTTCTTTGAGCTGTGTTTGTTCTGATTTCATTATTATATTCCTTACAAAATATTTCATCTTAATGAAAAAAAATACAGTATAAACAAATAACATTGAAGACAATGACCACGAAGGGACTCGAACCCTCAATCTTCTGATCCGAAGTCAGACGCCTTATCCATTAGGCCACGTGGTCAATGTCTGTCCAAAGATTAACGCCTAAGAAAGTATAGTAATATAAAGATTCAAGTAAAAAACATATTTGTTTTCTTTCTTTGAGACAACTGTTTTGGATAATCTTACACTCAGATGACAAACTTTAATCCAACAATAATTTCAATTATTAATTCTGAATAAAACTAATATTGTTTAGTATTCTACAATACCCCATTCAAGAAGTTTGAGAAACCTTAAAAAAACTGAGAAATATATTTAATGGTTGATGTGCAATCTACAAAGTTTACTGAATAGTTTAAAGACCAAAGGGTTAGAGATTCTTCACTTTGAATCATGTTTGATCCGATTTCATTATTAAAATCCAAACATAAGATGTTATCTTTATGTAAAAATATATACACCTAGATGAAAAACTTTGATCCAACAATAATTTTAGTTATTGATTCTGAAAGAAAATAATAATGTTTAGTATTCCACAATACCCAAGCCTAGAATTTTGAGAAACCTTAAATCAACTTAAAGATACATTGACTGCTGTGCAATCTACAAAGTTTGCTAAATAGTTTAAAGAACAAAGGTTTTGAGATATTTTACTTTGAGCTGTGTTTGTTATGATTTCATTATTATATTCCTTACAAAATATTTCATCTTAATGAAAAAAATACAGTATAAACAAATAACATTGAATCCAATGACTACGAAGGGACTCTAACCCTCAATCTTCTGATCCGAAGTCAGATGCCTTATCCATTAGGCAACGTGGTCACCGTGTGTCCAAAGATTAACGCCTAAGAAAGTATAGTAATATAAAGATTCAAGTAAAAAACATATTTGTTTTGTTTCTTTGAGACAACTGTTTTGGATAATCTTACACTCAGATGACAAACTTTGATCCAACAATAATTTTAGTTATTGATTCTGAAAGAAAATAATAATGTTTAGTATTCCACAATACCCAAGCCTAGAATTTTGAGAAACCTTAAATCAACTTAAAGATACATTGACTGCTGTGCAATCTACAAAGTTTGCTAAATAGTTTAAAGAACAAAGGTTTTGAGATATTTTACTTTGAGCTGTGTTTGTTCTGATTTCATTATTATATTCCAAACAAAATATTTAATCTTAATGAAAAAATACAGTATAAACAAATAACATTGAATCCAATGACCACGAAGGGACTCGAACCCTCAATCTTCTGATCCGAAGTCAGATGCCTTATCCATTAGGCCACGTGGTCACTGTTTGTTAATATATTAATGCCTAAGAAAGTATAGT
This sequence comes from Pseudophryne corroboree, assembly GCF_028390025.1. Lineage (NCBI taxonomy): Eukaryota > Metazoa > Chordata > Amphibia > Anura > Myobatrachidae > Pseudophryne > Pseudophryne corroboree. The sequence continues at coordinate 376,399,316 of NC_086451.1, forward strand.
AACATAAAGATTCAAGTAAAAAACATATTTGTTTTTTTCTTTGAGACAACTGTTTTGGATAATCTTACACTCAGATGACAAACTTTAATCCAACAATAATTTCAATTATTAATTCTGAATAAAACTAATATTGTTTAGTATTCTACAATACCCCATTCAAGAAGTTTGAGAAACCTTAAACAAACTGTGAAATATATGTAATGGTTGATGTGCAATCTACAAAGTTTACTGAATAGTTTAAAGACCAAAGGGTTAGAGATTCTTCACTTTGAATCATGTTTGATCTGATTTCATTATTAAAATCCAAACATAAGATGTTATCTTTATGTAAAAATATTTACACCTAGATGACAAACTTTGATCCAACAATAATTTTAGTTATTGATTCTGAAAGAAAATAATAATGTTTAGTATTCCACAATACCCAAGCCTAGAATTTTGAGAAACCTTAAATCAACTTAAAGATACATTGACTGCTGTGCAATCTACAAAGTTTGCTAAATAGTTTAAAGAACAAAGGTATTGAGATATTTTACTTTGAGCTGTGTTTGTTCTGATTTCATTATTATATTCCTTACAAAATATTTCATCTTAATGAAAAAAAAATACAGTATAAACAAATAACATTGAAGGCAATGACCACGAAGGGACTCGAACCCTCAAACTTCTGATCCGAAGTCAGACGCCTTATCCATTAGGCCACGTGGTCAATGTCTGTCCAAAGATTAACGCCTAAGAAAGTATAGTAATATAAAGATTCAAGTAAAAAACATATTTGTTTTGTTTCTTTGAGACAACTGTTTTGGATAATCTTACACTCAGATGACAAACTTTGATCCAACAATTATTTTAGTTATTGATTCTGAAAGAAAATAATAATGTTTAGTATTCCACAATACCCAAGCCTAGAATTTTGAGAAACCTTAAATCAACTTAAAGATACATTGACTGCTGTGCAATCTACAAAGTTTGCTAAATAGTTTAAAGAACAAAGGTTTTGAGATATTTTACTTTGAGCTGTGTTTGTTCTGATTTCATTATTATATTCCTTACAAAATATTTCATCTTAATGAAAAAAATACAGTATAAACAAATAACATTGAATCCAATGACCACGAAGGGACTCGAACTGTCAATCTTCTGATCCGAAGTCAGATGCCTTATCCATTAGGCCACGTGGTCACTGTTTGTTAATATATTAATGCCTAAGAAAGTATAGTAACATAAAGATTCAAGTAAAAAACATATTTGTTTTTTTCTTTGAGACAACTGTTTTGGATAATCTTACACTCAGATGACAAACTTTAATCCAACAATAATTTCAATTATTAATTCTGAATAAAACTAATATTGTTTAGTATTCTACAATACCCCATTCAAGAAGTTTGAGAAACCTTAAACAAACTGAGAAATATATGTAATGGTTGATGTGCAATCTACAAAGTTTACTGAATAGTTTAAAGACCAAAGGGTTAGAGATTCTTCACTTTGAATCATGTTTGATCTGATTTCATTATTAAAATCCAAACATAAGATGTTATCTTTATGTAAAAATATTTACACCTAGATGACAAACTTTGATCCAACAATAATTTTAGTTATTGATTCTGAAAGAAAATAATAATGTTTAGTATTCCACAATACCCAAGCCTAGAATTTTGAGAAACCTTAAATCAACTTAAAGATACATTGACTGCTGTGCAATCTACAAAGTTTGCTAAATAGTTTAAAGAACAAAGGTTTTGAGATATTTTACTTTGAGCTGTGTTTGTTCTGATTTCATTATTATATTCCTTACAAAATATTTCATCTTAATGAAAAAAATACAGTATAAACAAATAACATTGAATCCAATGACCACGAAGGGACTCGAACTGTCAATCTTCTGATCCGAAGTCAGATGCCTTATCCATTAGGCCACGTGGTCACTGTTTGTTAATATATTAATGCCTAAGAAAGTATAGTAACATAAAGATTCAAGTAAAAAACATATTTGTTTTTTTCTTTGAGACAACTGTTTTGGATAATCTTACACTCAGATGACAAACTTTAATCCAACAATAATTTCAATTATTAATTCTGAATAAAACTAATATTGTTTAGTATTCTACAATACCCCATTCAAGAAGTTTGAGAAACCTTAAACAAACTGAGAAATATATGTAATGGTTGATGTGCAATCTACAAAGTTGACTGAATAGTTTAAAGACCAAAGGGTTAGAGATTCTTCACTTTGAATCATGTTTGATCTGATTTCATTATTAAAATCCAAACATAAGATGTTATCTTTATGTAAAAATATTTACACCTAGATGACAAACTTTGATCCAACAATAATTTTAGTTATTGATTCTGAAAGAAAATAATAATGTTTAGTATTCCACAATACCCAAGCCTAGAATTTTGAGAAACCTTAAATCAACTTAAAGATACATTGACTGCTGTGCAATCTACAAAGTTTGCTAAATAGTTTAAAGAACAAAGGTATTGAGATATTTTACTTTGAGCTGTGTTTGTTCTGATTTCATTATTATATTCCTTACAAAATATTTCATCTTAATGAAAAAAATACAGTATAAACAAATAACATTGAATCCAATGACCACGAAGGGACTCGAACACTCAATCTTCTGATCCGAAGTCAGACGCCTTATCCATTAGGCCACGTGGTCACTGTTTGTAAAAATATTAATGCCTAAGAAAGTATAGTAACATAAAGATTCAAGTAAAAAACATATTTGTTTTGTTTCTTTGAGACAACTGTTTTGGATAATCTTACACTCAGATGACAAACTTTAATTCAACAATAATTTTAGTTATTGATTCTGAAAGAAAATAATAATGTTTAGTATTCCACAATACCCAAGCCTAGAATTTTGAGAAACCTTAAATCAACTTAAAGATACATTGACTGCTGTGCAATCTACAAAGTTTGCTAAATAGTTTAAAGAACAAAGGTATTGAGATATTTTACTTTGAGCTGTGTTTGTTCTGATTTCATTATTATATTCCTTACAAAATATTTCATCTTAATGAAAAAAAAATACAGTATAATCAAATAACATTGAAGACAATGACCACGAAGGGACTCGAACCCTCAAACTTCTGATCCGAAGTCAGACGCCTTATCCATTAGGCCACGTGGTCAATGTCTGTCCAAAGATTAACGCCTAAGAAAGTATAGTAATATAAAGATTCAAGTAAAAAACATATTTGTTTTGTTTCTTTGAGACAACTGTTTTGGATAATCTTACACTCAGATGACAAACTTTGATCCAACAATTATTTTAGTTATTGATTCTGAAAGAAAATAATAATGTTTAGTATTCCACAATACCCAAGCCTAGAATTTTGAGAAACCTTAAATCAACTTAAAGATACATTGACTGCTGTGCAATCTACAAAGTTTGCTAAATAGTTTAAAGAACAAAGGTTTTGAGATATTTTACTTTGAGCTGTGTTTGTTCTTATTTCATTATTATATTCCTTACAAAATATTTCATCTTAATGAAAAAAATACAGTATAAACAAATAACATTGAATCCAATGACCACAAAGGGACTCGAACCCTCAATCTTCTGATCCGAAGTCAGACGCCTTATCCATTAGGCCACGTGGTCACGCTTTGTCAATGTATCAATGCCTAAGATAGTATAGTAACATAAAGATTCAAGTAAAAAACATATTTGTTTTTTTCTTTGAGACAACAGTTTTGGATAATCTTACACTCAGATGACAAACTTTAATGCAACAATAATTTCAATTATTAATTCTGAATAAAACTAATATTGTTTAGTATTCTACAATACCCCATTCAAGAAGTTTGAGAAACCTTAAACAAACTGAGAAATATATTTAATGGTTGATGTGCAATCTACAAAGTTTACTGAATAGTTTAAAGACCAAAGGGTTAGAGATTCTTCACTTTGAATCATGTTTGATTTGATTTCATTATTAAAATCCAAACATAAGATGTTATCTTTATGTAAAAATATATACACCTAGATGACAAACTTTGATCCAACAATAATTTTAGTTATTGATTCTGAAAGAAAATAATAATGTTCAGTATTCCACAATACCCAAGCCTAGAATTTTGAGAAACATTAAATCAACTTAAACATACATTGACTGCTGTGCAATCTACAAAGTTTGCTAAATAGTTTAAAGAACAAAGGTTTTGAGATATTTTACTTTGAGCTGTGTTTGTACTGATTTCATTATTATATTCCTTACAAAATATTTCATCTTAATGAAAAAAATACAGTATAAACAAATAACATTGAATCCAATGACCACGAAGGGACTCGAACCCTCAATCTTCTGATCCGAAGTCAGATGCCTTATCCATTAGGCCACGTGGTCACTGTTTGTTAATATATTAATGCCTAAGAAAGTATAGTAACATAAAGATTCAAGTAAAAAACATATTTGTTTTTTTCTTTGAGACAACTGTTTTGGATAATCTTACACTCAGATGACAAACTTTAATCCAACAATAATTTCAATTATTAATTCTGAATAAAACTAATATTGTTGAGTATTCTACAATACCCCATTCAAGAAGTTTGAGAAACCTTAAACAAACTGTGAAATATATGTAATGGTTGATGTGCAATCTACAAAGTTTACTGAATAGTTTAAAGACCAAAGGGTTAGAGATTCTTCACTTTGAATCATGTTTGATCTGATTTCATTATTAAAATCCAAACATAAGATGTTATCTTTATGTAAAAATATTTACACCTAGATGACAAACTTTGATCCAACAATAATTTTAGTTATTGATTCTGAAAGAAAATAATAATGTTTAGTATTCCACAATACCCAAGCCTAGAATTTTGAGAAACCTTAAATCAACTTAAAGATACATTGACTGCTGTGCAATCTACAAAGTTTGCTAAATAGTTTAAAGAACAAAGGTATTGAGATATTTTACTTTGAGCTGTGTTTGTTCTGATTTCATTATTATATTCCTTACAAAATATTTCATCTTAATGAAAAAAAAATACAGTATAAACAAATAACATTGAAGGCAATGACCACGAAGGGACTCGAACCCTCAAACTTCTGATCCGAAGTCAGACGCCTTATCCATTAGGCCACGTGGTCAATGTCTGTCCAAAGATTAACGCCTAAGAAAGTATAGTAATATAAAGATTCAAGTAAAAAACATATTTGTTTTGTTTCTTTGAGACAACTGTTTTGGATAATCTTACACTCAGATGACAAACTTTAATCCAACAATTATTTTAGTTATTGATTCTGAAAGAAAATAATAATGTTTAGTATTCCACAATACCCAAGCCTAGAATTTTGAGAAACCTTAAATCAACTTAAAGATACATTGACTGCTGTGCAATCTACAAAGTTTGCTAAATAGTTTAAAGAACAAAGGTTTTGAGATATTTTACTTTGAGCTGTGTTTGTTCTGATTTCATTATTATATTCCTTACAAAATATTTCATCTTAATGAAAAAAATACAGTATAAACAAATAACATTGAATCCAATGACCACGAAGGGACTCGAACTGTCAATCTTCTGATCCGAAGTCAGATGCCTTATCCATTAGGCCACGTGGTCACTGTTTGTCAATATATTAATGCCTAAGAAAGTATAGTAACATAAAGATTCAAGTAAAAAACATATTTGTTTTTTTCTTTGAGACAACTGTTTTGGATAATCTTACACTCAGATGACAAACTTTAATCCAACAATAATTTCAATTATTAATTCTGAATAAAACTAATATTGTTTAGTATTCTACAATACCCCATTCAAGAAGTTTGAGAAACCTTAAACAAACTGAGAAATATATGTAATGGTTGATGTGCAATCTACAAAGTTTACTGAATAGTTTAAAGACCAAAGGGTTAGAGATTCTTCACTTTGAATCATGTTTGATCTGATTTCATTATTAAAATCCAAACATAAGATGTTATCTTTATGTAAAAATATTTACACCTAGATGACAAACTTTGATCCAACAATAATTTTAGTTATTGATTCTGAAAGAAAATAATAATGTTTAGTATTCCACAATACCCAAGCCTAGAATTTTGAGAAACCTTAAATCAACTTAAAGATACATTGACTGCTGTGCAATCTACAAAGTTTGCTAAATAGTTTAAAGAACAAAGGTATTGAGATATTTTACTTTGAGCTGTGTTTGTTCTGATTTCATTATTATATTCCTTACAAAATATTTCATCTTAATGAAAAAAATACAGTATAAACAAATAACATTGAATCCAATGACCACGAAGGGACTCGAACACTCAATCTTCTGATCCGAAGTCAGACGCCTTATCCATTAGGCCACGTGGTCACTGTTTGTAAAAATATTAATGCCTAAGAAAGTATAGTAACATAAAGATTCAAGTAAAAAACATATTTGTTTTGTTTCTTTGAGACAACTGTTTTGGATAATCTTACACTCAGATGACAAACTTTAATTCAACAATAATTTTAGTTATTGATTCTGAAAGAAAATAATAATGTTTAGTATTCCACAATACCCAAGCCTAGAATTTTGAGAAACCTTAAATCAACTTAAAGATACATTGACTGCTGTGCAATCTACAAAGTTTGCTAAATAGTTTAAAGAACAAAGGTATTGAGATATTTTACTTTGAGCTGTGTTTGTTCTGATTTCATTATTATATTCCTTACAAAATTTTTCATCTTAATGAAAAAAAAATACAGTATAATCAAATAACATTGAAGACAATGACCACGAAGGGACTCGAACCCTCAAACTTCTGATCCGAAGTCAGACGCCTTATCCATTAGGCCACGTGGTCAATGTCTGCCCAAAGATTAACGCCTAAGAAAGTATAGTAATATAAAGATTCAAGTAAAAAACATATTTGTTTTGTTTCTTTGAGACAACTGTTTTGGATAATCTTACACTCAGATGACAAACTTTGATCCAACAATTATTTTAGTTATTGATTCTGAAAGAAAATAATAATGTTTAGTATTCCACAATACCCAAGCCTAGAATTTTGAGAAACCTTAAATCAACTTAAAGATACATTGACTGCTGTGCAATCTACAAAGTTTGCTAAATAGTTTAAAGAACAAAGGTTTTGAGATATTTTACTTTGAGCTGTGTTTGTTCTGATTTCATTATTATATTCCTTACAAAATATTTCATCTTAATGAAAAAAATACAGTATAAACAAATAACATTGAATCCAATGACCACGAAGGGACTCGAACTGTCAATCTTCTGATCCGAAGTCAGATGCCTTATCCATTAGGCCACGTGGTCACTGTTTGTTAATATATTAATGCCTAAGAAAGTATAGTAACATAAAGATTCAAGTAAAAAACATATTTGTTTTTTTCTTTGAGACAACTGTTTTGGATAATCTTACACTCAGATGACAAACTTTAATCCAACAATAATTTCAATTATTAATTCTGAATAAAACTAATATTGTTTAGTATTCTACAATACCCCATTCAAGAAGTTTGAGAAACCTTAAACAAACTGAGAAATATATGTAATGGTTGATGTGCAATCTACAAAGTTTACTGAATAGTTTAAAGACCAAAGGGTTAGAGATTCTTCACTTTGAATCATGTTTGATCTGATTTCATTATTAAAATCCAAACATAAGATGTTATCTTTATGTAAAAATATTTACACCTAGATGACAAACTTTGATCCAACAATAATTTTAGTTATTGATTCTGAAAGAAAATAATAATGTTTAGTATTCCACAATACCCAAGCCTAGAATTTTGAGAAACCTTAAATCAACTTAAAGATACATTGACTGCTGTGCAATCTACAAAGTTTGCTAAATAGTTTAAAGAACAAAGGTATTGAGATATTTTACTTTGAGCTGTGTTTGTTCTGATTTCATTATTATATTCCTTACAAAATATTTCATCTTAATGAAAAAAATACAGTATAAACAAATAACATTGAATCCAATGACCACGAAGGGACTCGAACACTCAATCTTCTGATCCGAAGTCAGACGCCTTATCCATTAGGCCACGTGGTCACTGTTTGTAAAAATATTAATGCCTAAGAAAGTATAGTAACATAAAGATTCAAGTAAAAAACATATTTGTTTTGTTTCTTTGAGACAACTGTTTTGGATAATCTTACACTCAGATGACAAACTTTAATTCAACAATAATTTTAGTTATTGATTCTGAAAGAAAATAATAATGTTTAGTATTCCACAATACCCAAGCCTAGAATTTTGAGAAACCTTAAATCAACTTAAAGATACATTGACTGCTGTGCAATCTACAAAGTTTGCTAAATAGTTTAAAGAACAAAGGTATTGAGATATTTTACTTTGAGCTGTGTTTGTTCTGATTTCATTATTATATTCCTTACAAAATTTTTCATCTTAATGAAAAAAAAATACAGTATAATCAAATAACATTGAAGACAATGACCACGAAGGGACTCGAACCCTCAAACTTCTGATCCGAAGTCAGACGCCTTATCCATTAGGCCACGTGGTCAATGTCTGTCCAAAGATTAACGCCTAAGAAAGTATAGTAATATAAAGATTCAAGTAAAAAACATATTTGTTTTTTTCTTTGAGACAACTGTTTTGGATAATCTTACACTCAGATGACAAACTTTCATCCAACAATTATTTTAGTTCTTGATTCTGAAAGAAAATAATAATGTTTAGTATTCCACAATACCCAAGCCTAGAATTTTGAGAAACCTTAAATCAACTTAAAGATACATTGACTGCTGTGCAATCTACAAAGTTTGCTAAATAGTTTAAAGAACAAAGGTTTTGAGATATTTTACTTTGAGCTGTGTTTGTTCTGATTTCATTATTATATTCCTTACAAAATATTTCATCTTAATGAAAAAAATACAGTATAAACAAATAACATTGAATCCAATGACCACGAAGGGACTCGAAGACTCAATCTTCTGATCCGAAGTCAGACGCCTTATCCATTAGGCCACGTGGTCACTGTTTGTTAATGTATTAATGCCTAAGAAAGTATAGTAACATAAAGATTCAAGTAAAAAACATATTTGTTTTTTTCTTTGAGACAACTGTTTTGGATAATCTTACACTCAGATGACAAACTTTCATCCAACAATAATTTCAATTATTAATTCTGAATAAAACTAATATTGTTTAGTATTCTACAATACCCCATTCAAGAAGTTTGAGAAACCTTAAACAAACTGAGAAATATATGTAATGGTTGATGTGCAATCTACAAAGTTTACTGAATAGTTTAAAGACCAAAGGGTTAGAGATTCTTCACTTTGAATCATGTTTGATCTGATTTCATTATTAAAATCCAAACATAAGATGTTATCTTTATGTAAAAATATTTACACCTAGATGACAAACTTTGATCCAACAATAATTTTAGTTATTGATTCTGAAAGAAAATAATAATGTTTAGTATTCCACAATACCCAAGCCTAGAATTTTGAGAAACCTTAAATCAACTTAAAGATACATTGACTGCTGTGCAATCTACAAAGTTTGCTAAATAGTTTAAAGAACAAAGGTTTTGAGATATTTTACTTTGAGCTGTGTTTGTTCTGATTTCATTATTATATTCCTTACAAAATATTTCATCTTAATGTAAAAAATACAGTATAAACAAATAACATTGGATCCAATGACCACGAAGGGACTCGAACCCTCAATCTTCTGATCCGAAGTCAGACGCCATATCCATTAGGCCACGTGGTCACTGTTTGTCAAAATCTTAATGCCTAAGAAAGTATAGTAACATAAAGATTCAAGTAAAAAACATATTTGTTTTGTTTCTTTGAGACAACTGTTTTGGATAATCTTACACTCAGATGACAAACTTTAATTCAACAATAATTTTAGTTATTGATTCTGAAAGAAAATAATAATGTTTAGTATTCCACAATACCCAAGCCTAGAATTTTGAGAAACCATAAATCAACTTAAAGATACATTGACTGCTGTGCAATCTACAAAGTTTGCTAAATAGTTTAAAGAGCAAAGGTTTTGAGATATTTTACTTTGAGCTGTGTTTGTTCTGATTTCATTATTATATTCCTTACAAAATATTTCATCTTAATGAAAAAAAATACAGTATAAACAAATAACATTGAAGGCAATGACCACGAAGGGACTCGAACCCTCAATCTTCTGATCCGAAGTCAGACGCCTTATCCATTAGGCCACGTGGTCAATGTCTGTCCAAAGATTAACGCCTAAGAAAGTATAGTAATATAAAGATTCAAGTAAAAAACATATTTGTTTTCTTTCTTTGAGACAACTGTTTTGGATAATCTTACACTCAGATGACAAACTTTAATCCAACAATAATTTCAATTATTAATTCTGAATAAAACTAATATTGTTTAGTATTCTACAATACCCCATTCAAGAAGTTTGAGAAACCTTAAACAAACTGAGAAATATATTTAATGGTTGATGTGCAATCTACAAAGTTGACTGAATAGTTTAAAGACCAAAGGGTTAGAGATTCTTCACTTTGAATCATGTTTGATCCGATTTCATTATTAAAATCCAAACATAAGATGTTATCTTTATGTAAAAATATATACACCTAGATGAAAAACTTTGATCCAACAATAATTTTAGTTATTGATTCTGAAAGAAAATAATAATGTTTAGTATTCCACAATACCCAAGCCTAGAATTTTGAGAAACCTTAAATCAACTTAAAGATACATTGACTGCTGTGCAATCTACAAAGTTTGCTAAATAGTTTAAAGAACAAAGGTTTTGAGATATTTTACTTTGAGCTGTGTTTGTTATGATTTCATTATTATATTCCTTACAAAATATTTCATCTTAATGAAAAAAATACAGTATAAACAAATAACATTGAATCCAATGACCACGAAGGGACTCTAACCCTCAATCTTCTGATCCGAAGTCAGATGCCTTGTCCATTAGGCCACGTGGTCACCGTGTGTCCAAAGATTAACGCCTAAGAAAGTATAGTAATATAAAGATTCAAGTAAAAAACATATTTGTTTTGTTTCTTTGAGACAACTGTTTTGGATAATCTTACACTCAGATGACAAACTTTGATCCAACAATAATTTTAGTTATTGATTCTGAAAGAAAATAATAATGTTTAGTATTCCACAATACCCAAGCCTAGAATTTTGAGAAATCTTAAATCAACTTAAAGATACATTGACTGCTGTGCAATCTACAAAGTTTGCTAAATAGTTTAAAGAACAAAGGTTTTGAGATATTTTACTTTGAGCTGTGTTTGTTCTGATTTCATTATTATATTCCTTACAAAATATTTCATCTTAATGAAAAAAATACAGTATAAACAAATAACATTGAATCCAATGACCACGAAGGGACTCGAACCCTCAATCTTCTGATCCGAAGTCAGATGCCTTATCCATTAGGCCACGTGGTCACCGTTTGTCAAAATATTAATGCCTAAGAAAGTATAGTAACATAAAGATTCAAGTAAAAAACATATTTGTTTTTTTCTTTGAGACAACTGTTTTGGATAATCTTACACTCAGATGACAAACTTTAATCCAACAATAATTTCAATTATTAATTCTGAATAAAACTAATATTGTTTAGTATTCTACAATACCCCATTCAAGAAGTTTGAGAAACCTTAAACAAACTGAGAAATATATGTAATTTTTGATGTGCAATCTACAAAGTTTACTGAATAGTTTAAAGACCAAAGGGTTAGAGATTCTTCACTTTGAATCATGTTTGATCTGATTTCATTATTAAAATCCAAACATAAGATGTTATCTTTATGTAAAAATATTTACACCTAGATGACAAACTTTGATCCAACAATAATTTTAGTTATTGATTCTGAAAGAAAATAATAATGTTTAGTATTCCACAATACCCAAGCCTAGAATTTTGAGAAACCTTAAATCAACTTAAAGATACATTGACTGCTGTGCAATCTACAAAGTTTGCTAAATAGTTTAAAGAACAAAGGTATTGAGATATTTTACTTTGAGCTGTGTTTGTTCTGATTTCATTATTATATTCCTTACAAAATATTTCATCTTAATGAAAAAAAAATACAGTATAAACAAATAACATTGAAGGCAATGACCACGAAGGGACTCGAACCCTCAATCTTCTGATCCGAAGTCAGACGCCTTATCCATTAGGCCACGTGGTCAGTGTCTGTCCAAAGATTAACGCCTAAGAAAGTATAGTAATATAAAGATTCAAGTAAAAAACATATTTGTTTTGTTTCTTTGAGACAACTGTTTTGGATAATCTTACACTCAGATGACAAACTTTGATCCAACAATTATTTTAGTTATTGATTCTGAAAGAAAATAATAATGTTTAGTATTCCACAATACCCAAGCCTAGAATTTTGAGAAACCTTAAATCAACTTAAAGATACATTGACTGCTGTGCAATCTACAAAGTTTGCTAAATAGTTTAAAGAACAAAGGTTTTGAGATATTTTACTTTGAGCTGTGTTTGTTCTGATTTCATTATTATATTCCTTATAAAATATTTCATCTTAATGAAAAAAATACAGTATAAACAAATAACATTGAATCCAATGACCACGAAGGGACTCGAACACTCAATCTTCTGATCCGAAGTCAGACGCCTTATCCATTAAGCCACGTGGTCACTGTTTGTTAATGTATTAATGCCTAAGAAAGTATAGTAACATAAAGATTCAAGTAAAAAACATATTTGTTTTTTTCTTTGAGACAACTGTTTTGGATAATCTTACACTCAGATGACAAACTTTAATCCAACAATAATTTCAATTATTAATTCTGAATTAAACTAATATTGTTTAGTATTCTACAATACCCCATTCAAGAAGTTTGAGAAACCTTAAACAAACTGAGAAATATATTTAATGGTTGATGTGCAATCTACAAAGTTTACTGAATAGTTTAAAGACCAAAGGGTTAGAGATTCTTCACTTTGAATCATGTTTGATCTGATTTCATTATTATAATCCATACATAAGATGTTATCTTTATGTAAAAATATATACACCTAGATGACAAACTTTGATCCAACAATAATTTTAGTTATTGATTCTGAAAGAAAATAATAATGTTTAGTATTCCACAGTACCCAAGCCTAGAATTTTGAGAAACCTTAAATCAACTTAAAGATACATTGACTGCTGTGCAATCTACAAAGTTTGCTAAATAGTTTAAAGAACAAAGGTTTTGAGATATTTTACTTTGAGCTGTGTTTGTTATGATTTCATTATTATATTCCTTACAAAATATTTCATCTTAATGAAAAAAATACAGTATAAACAAATAACATTGAATCCAATGACCACGAAGGGACTCTAAACCTCAATCTTCTGATCTGAAGTCAGATGCCTTATCCATTAGGCCACGTGGTCACCGTGTGTCCAAAGATTAACGCCTAAGAAAGTATAGTAATATAAAGATTCAAGTAAAAAACATATTTGTTTTGTTTCTTTGAGACAACTGTTTTGGATAATCTTACACTCAGATGACAAACTTTGATCCAACAATAATTTTAGTTATTGATTCTGAAAGAAAATAATAATGTTTAGTATTCCACAATACCCAAGCCTAGAATTTTGAGAAACCTTAAATCAACTTAAAGATACATTGACTGCTGTGCAATCTACAAAGTTTGCTAAATAGTTTAAAGAGCAAAGGTTTTGAGATATTTTACTTTGAGCTGTGTTTGTTCTGATTTCATTATTATATTCCTTACAAAATATTTCATCTTAATGAAAAAAATACAGTATAAACAAATAACATTGAATCCAATGACCACGAAGGGACTCGACCCCTCAATCTTCTGATCCGAAGTCAGACGCCTTATCCATTAGGCCACGTGGTCACTGTTTGTTAATGTATTAATGCCTAAGAAAGTATGGTAACATAAAGATTCAAGTAAAAAACATATTTGTTTTTCTTTGAGACAACTGTTTTGGATAATCTTACACTCAGATGACAAACTTTAATCCAACAATAATTTCAATTATTAATTCTGAATAAAACTAATATTGTTTAGTAATCTACAATACCCCATTCAAGAAGTTTGAGAAACCTTAAACAAACTGAGAAATATATGTAATGGTTGATGTGCAATCTACAAAGTTTACTGAATAGTTTAAAGACCAAAGGGTTAGAGATTCTTCACTTTGAATCATGTTTGATCTGATTTTATTATTAAAATCCAAACATAAGATGTTATCTTTATGTAAAAATATATACACCTAGATTACAAACTTTGATCCAACAATAATTTTAGTTATTGATTCTGAAAGAAAATAGTAATGTTTAGTATTCCACAATACCCAAGCCTAGAATTTTGAGAAACCTTAAATCAACTTAAAGATACATTGACTGCTGTGCAATCTACAAAGTTTGCTAAATAGTTTAAAGAACAAAGGTTTTGAGATATTTTACTTTGAGCTGTGTTTGTTCTGATTTCATTATTATATTCCTTACAAAATATTTCATCTTAATGAAAAAAATACAGTATAAACAAATAACATTGAATGCAATGACCACGAAGGGACTCGAATCCTCAATCTTCTGATCCGAAGTCAGATGCCTTATCCATTAGGCCACGTGGTCACCGTGTGTCCAAATATTAATGCCTAAGAAAGTATAGTAATATAAAGATTCAAGTAAAAAACATATTTGTTTTGTTTCTTTGAGACAACTGTTTTAGATAATCTTACACTCAGATGACAAACTTTGATAAAACAATAATTTTAGTTATTGATTCTGAAAGAAAATAATAATGTTTAGTATTCCACAATACCCAAGCCTAGAATTTTGAGAAACCTTAAATCAACTTAAAGATACATTGACTGCTGTGCAATCTACAAAGTTTGCTAAATAGTTTAAAGAGCAAAGGTTTTGAGATATTTTACTTTGAGCTGTGTTTGTTCTGATTTCATTATTATATTCCTTACAAAATATTTCATCTTAATGAAAAAAATACAGTATAAACAAATAACATTGAAGGCAATGACCACGAAGGGACTCGAACCCTCAATCTTCTGATCCGAAGTCAGACGCCTTATCCATTAGGCCACGTGGTCAATGTCTGTCCAAAGATTAACGCCTAAGAAAGTATAGTAATATAAAGATTCAAGTAAAAAACGTATTTGATTTGTTTCTTTGACACAACTGTTTTGGATAATCTTACACTCAGATGACAAACTTTAATCCAACAATAATTTCAATTATTAATTCTGAATAAAACTAATATTGTTTAGTATTCTACAATACCCCATTCAAGAAGTTTGAGAAACCTTAAACAAACTGAGAAATATATTTAATGGTTGATGTGCAATCTACAAAGTTTAGTGAATAGTTTAAAGACCAAAGGGTTAGAGATTCTTCACTTTGAATCATGTTTGATCTGATTTCATTATTATAATCCATACATAAGATGTTATCTTTATGTAAAAATATATACACCTAGATGACAAACTTTGATCCAACAATAATTTTAGTTATTGATTCTGAAAGAAAATAATAATGTTTAGTATTCCACAATACCCAAGCCTAGAATTTTGAGAAACCTTAAATCAACTTAAAGATACATTGACTGCTGTGCAATCTACAAAGTTTGCTAAATAGTTTAAAGAACAAAGGTTTTGAGATATTTTACTTTGAGCTGTGTTTGTTCTGATTTCATTATTATATTCCTTACAAAATATTTCATCTTAATGAAAAAAATACAGTATAAACAAATAACATTGAATCCAATGACCATGAATGGACTCTAACCCTCAATCTTCTGATCCGAAGTCAGATGCCTTATCCATTAGGCCACATGGTCACCATGTGTCCAAAGATTAACGCCTAAGAAAGTATAGTAATATAAAGATTCAAGTAAAAAACATATTTGTTTTGTTTCTTTGAGACAACTGTTTTGGATAATCTTACACTCAGATGACAAACTTTGATCCAACAATAATTTTAGTTATTGATTCTGAATAAAACTAATATTGTTTAGTATTCTACAATACCCCATTCAAGAAGTTTGAGAAACCTTAAACAAACTGAGAAATATATTTAATGGTTGATGTGCAATCTACAAAGTTTAGTGAATAGTTTAAAGACCAAAGGGTTAGAGATTCTTCACTTTGAATCATGTTTGATCTGATTTCATTATTATAATCCATACATAAGATGTTATCTTTATGTAAAAATATATACACCTAGATGACAAACTTTGATCCAACAATAATTTTAGTTATTGATTCTGAAAGAAAATAATAATGTTTAGTATTCCACAATACCCAAGCCTAGAATTTTGAGAAACCTTAAATCAACTTAAAGATACATTGACTGCTGTGCAATCTACAAAGTTTGCTAAATAGTTTAAAGAACAAAGGTTTTGAGATATTTTACTTTGAGCTGTGTTTGTTCTGATTTCATTATTATATTCCTTACAAAATATTTCATCTTAATGAAAAAAATACAGTATAAACAAATAACATTGAATCCAATGACCACGAAGGGACTTGAACCCTCAATCTTCTGATCCGAAGTCAGACGCCTTATCCATTAGGCCACGCGGTCACTGTTTGTTAATGTATTAATGCCTAAGAAAGTATGGTAACATAAAGATTCAAGTAAAAAACATATTTGTTTTTCTTTGAGACAACTGTTTTGGATAATCTTACACTCAGATGACAAACTTTAATCCAACAATAATTTCAATTATTAATTCTGAATAAAACTAATATTGTTTAGTAATCTACAATACCCCATTCAAGAAGTTTGAGAAACCTTAAACAAACTGAGAAATATATGTAATGGTTGATGTGCAATCTACAAAGTTTACTGAATAGTTTAAAGACCAAAGGGTTAGAGATTCTTCACTTTGAATCATGTTTGATCTGATTTTATTATTAAAATCCAAACATAAGATGTTATCTTTATGTAAAAATATATACACCTAGATTACAAACTTTGATCCAACAATAATTTTAGTTATTGATTCTGAAAGAAAATAGTAATGTTTAGTATTCCACAATACCCAAGCCTAGAATTTTGAGAAACCTTAAATCAACTTAAAGATACATTGACTGCTGTGCAATCTACAAAGTTTGCTAAATAGTTTAAAGAACAAAGGTTTTGAGATATTTTACTTTGAGCTGTGTTTGTTCTGATTTCATTATTATATTCCTTACAAAATATTTCATCTTAATGAAAAAAATACAGTATAAACAAATAACATTGAATGCAATGACCACGAACGGACTTGAATCCTCAATCTTCTGATCCGAAGTCTGATGCCTTATCCATTAGGCCACGTGGTCACCGTGTGTCCAAAGATTAATGCCTAAGAAAGTATAGTAATATAAAGATTCAAGTAAAAAACATATTTGTTTTGTTTCTTTGAGACAACTGTTTTGGATAATCTTACACTCAGATGACAAACTTTGATAAAACAATAATTTTAGTTATTGAATCTGAAAGAAAATAATAATGTTTAGTATTCCACAATACCCAAGCCTAGAATTTTGAGAAACCTTAAATCAACTTAAAGATACATTGACTGCTGTGCAATCTACAAAGTTTGCTAAATAGTTTAAAGAGCAAAGGTTTTGAGATATTTTACTTTGAGCTGTGTTTGTTCTGATTTCATTATTATATTCCTTACAAAATATTTCATCTTAATGAAAAAAATACAGTATAAACAAATAACATTGAAGGCAATGACCACGAAGGGACTCGAACCCTCAATCTTCTGATCCGAAGTCAGACGACTTATCCATTAGGCCACGTGGTCAATGTCTGTCCAAAGATTAACGCCTAAGAAAGTATAGTAATATAAAGATTCAAGTAAAAAAACGTATTTGTTTTGTTTCTTTGACACAACTGTTTTGGATAATCTTACACTCAGATGACAAACTTTAATCCAACAATAATTTCAATTATTAATTCTGAATAAAACTAATATTGTTTAGTATTCTACAATACCCCATTCAAGAAGTTTGAGAAACCTTAAACAAACTGAGAAATATATTTAATGGTTGATGTGCAATCTACAAAGTTTACTGAATAGTTTAAAGACAAAAGGGTTAGAGATTCTTCACTTTGAATAATGTTTGATCTGATTTCATTATTATAATCCATACATAAGATGTTATCTTTATGTAAAAATATACACACCTAGATGACAAACTTTGATCCAACAATAATTTTAGTTATTGATTCTGAAAGAAAATAATAATGTTTAGTATTCCACAATACCCAAGCCTAGAATTTTGAGAAACCTTAAATCAACTTAAAGATACATTGACTGCTGTGCAATCTACAAAGTTTGCTAAATAGTTTAAAGAGCAAAGGTTTTGAGATATTTTACTTTGAGCTGTGTTTGTTCTGATTTCATTATTATATTCCTTACAAAATATTTCATCTTAATGAAAAAAATACAGTATAAACAAATAACATTGAATGCAATGACCACGAAGGGACTCGAATCCTCAATCTTCTGATCCGAAGTCAGATGCCTTATCCATTAGGCCACGTGGTCACCGTGTGTCCAAAGATTAATGCCTAAGAAAGTATAGTAATATAAAGATTCAAGTAAAAAACATATTTGTTTTGTTTCTTTGAGACAACTGTTTTGGATAATCTTACACTCAGATGACAAACTTTGATAAAACAATAATTTTAGTTATTGATTCTGAAAGAAAATAATAATGTTTAGTATTCCACAATACCCAAGCCTAGAATTTTGAGAAACCTTAAATCAACTTAAAGATACATTGACTGCTGTGCAATCTACAAAGTTTGCTAAATAGTTTAAAGAGCAAAGGTTTTGAGATATTTTACTTTGAGCTGTGTTTGTTCTGATTTCAATATTATATTCCTTACAAAATATTTCATCTTAATGAAAAAAATACAATAAAAACAAATAATATTGAAGGCAATGACCACGAAGGGACTCGAACCCTCAATCTTCTGATCCGAAGTCAGACGCCTTATCCATTAGGCCACGTGGTCACTGTTTGTTAATATATTAATGCCTAAGAAAGTATAGTAACATAAAGATTCAAGTAAAAAACATATTTGTTTTTTTCTTTGAGACAACTGTTTTGGATAATCTTACACTCAGATGACAAACTTTAATCCAACAATAATTTCAATTATTAATTCTGAATAAAACTAATATTGTTTAGTATTCTACAATACCCCATTCAAGAAGTTTGAGAAACCTTAAACAAACTGAGAAATATATTTAATGGTTGATGTACAATCTACAAAGTTTACTGAATAGTTTAAAGACCAAAGGGTTAGAGATTCTTCACTTTGAATCATGTTTGATCTGATTTCATTATTATATTCCATACATAAGATGTTATCTTTATGTAAAAATATATACACCTAGATGACAAACTTTGATCCAACAATAATTTTAGTTATTGATTCTGAAAGAAAATAATAATGTTTAGTATTCCACAATACCCAAGCCTAGAATTTTGAGAAACCTTAAATCAACTTAAAGATACATTGACTGCTGTGCAATCTACAAAGTTTGCTAAATAGTTTAAAGAACAAAGGTTTTGAGATATTTTACTTTGAGCTGTGTTTGTTCTGATTTCATTATTATATTCCTTACAAAATATTTCATCTTAATGAAAAAATACAGTATAAACAAATAACATTGAATGCAAAGACCACGAAGGGACTCGAACCCTCAATCTTCTGATCCGAAGTCAGACGCCTTATCCATTAGGCCACGTGGTCAATGTCTGCCCAAACATTAACGCCTAAGAAAGTATAGTAATATAAAGATTCAAGTAAGGGGGGCGTGGCCTAGCGGGACTCTGGAGTGGATGCATGGTGCATGAGCTCCTGCTGCAAACTAATAATTAAAGCCTTTTTAGGTGCCTACACACCCAGTATTTTGCCCACAGTGCACCCACAAGACCCCTACCACGTAAGGAGGAGAGCTGCGGAGCCGGAGTGCAGGTTACTCCTGCACTTGCGGGTTGCGGCCTCCACCCGGGGTGAAGCCGGGACCTAGATTTAAGAGCCAGCCGACCAGACTCCGGTGCGCTCCGGACGCTACAGCCCACCACATAGCCGGCAACAAAGAAGTTCCCCCAGCCTGAGAAGCCTTACCGGGAGCAGCGGAGGCGAAGGCGAGCCCTAGGCGAGCCCCAGGAACTACGGGCTAGCCGCCGAGACGAGCCGCGGCCCTGCTTGTGGAGGACCCGGTGGCGGCGGCCATCTTGGGAGAGGCGGGCGGAGAGCAGCAGAGGCTGAGAGCGCACGAACAACCCCCGTTGACGGTGGGCACACCACACTTGGCGCATGACCGTGGGCTGAGGAGGCCCCCATTCGAGCTGACGGACCACGGGCGGCGGCTGAGGAGGGAGAGGCCCGTTTGAGCTGAGGAGCTGAGGAGCGGCGGCCATCTTGGAGGAGGCAAGGCCAGTACTAGCTATAGAGTCCCTGCAGATTCTCACCAGCCCTGTACAGTTGCAACCTGAGGAGCTCTGTGCTGTGTGTGCACTGGGAGCTGGCTTATATGGTGTATTCAACACCTCATACCATTATACGCCTATCCAGCATTCTATTAGCATTGCCTGGTCCTCGTCCACTACACAGTACACCAGAGCCCCCTGGTGGTAGCCCATATACAGCATCTCCCTCACCTAAAGCACAGGGGCATTATTTGATGAGAAGGTGACATCGTTGGCTCCTTGTTGTGGTTGCACGCTGCGGCACATACAGGATGTAGACCCCTCTTCAATGAATCCTCATCGTCACCCCCCGCAATCATTTTAGCTGATGTAATCACGCACATGGCGTAAGAGGATACCTGCCGTCCTAGACCTTAGACGGAATTCTCCTTTCTACTGGAACCCTCCCATCCCCTCAAAGTAATACATGATGGCTCCAAAAAAGAATAAAGCCTCCAAATCAATCTCTCAAGTTGCCTTTTTCAAGCCTTCCCCATATCGAAATAAATCTCAGGGTCCTGGATCTTCTGCCTCCAGGTCGGATCTCCCGCCCACAACTTCATCGCCCATGATGGCTCTATCTTCATCCCAGGATTCCCCCCCCTCTCCTCGCCTGGAAGACAGCGAAGCCTTAACGGTGGGTACCATGAAGCTATTGCTACACCAGTTTAAGGATGAGGTGGCGTCCGAATTTCGCACTATGTTGCAGTCTTGCCAGCGGTCCGTTGAGGAGTTGGGTGAGAGGACCGGACACTTGGAAACCAAGATGGGGGAGGTGGTGGGCTCTCATAATACTTTGATCGATTCCCATGATATTCTTGAAGGGGAGGTGGCGGCTCTGCGGGACAAAGTAGCGGACCTGGAGGACCGCTCACGCAGAAATAATCTCAAGCTCCGAGGGGTACCAGAATCGGTATCTAATAGCAGCCTACATGACTATACAATCGAAATATTCAAGAAGCTGCTACCCTCCGCTACATCTGCGGACTTGATATTGGACCATATCCATAGGGTCCCGAAGGCCCGCAGTGCTCCTGAAGGAGCGTCGAGAGATGTTTTGATGAGAGTCCACTTCTTTCATATCAAGGAATCCCTACTTAAAGCAGCTAGACCTACCTCAGATACGGCGAGTGCTATGGGCCGGCTTCAGCTTTTCGGAGACTTATCGCACTACACCCTCACCAGGAGACGTGCCTTTCAGCCTGTCACCGTGGCCCTTAGGAAAGCTGGAATCGTATATAGGTGGGGTTTCCCCACGCATCTATTGATTTCTAGAGAAGGATCCACGATAGTAGTGTCTTCGGTCGACGACGGTATGAGACTTCTTCACAAATGGAATATAGCTGGAGACCAGGGTCCCGACTCTCCTGACCGCCGACTTCAGCCGGACTGGTCGACGGTTGGGAAGTATGCCCTTATCACCGCGGTGTTTTCCCTGCCATTGATATCCACTTATAAGACTAGCGTTGTTTCCGTATGATTGTACTAACCTTAGGGCTTATTACAAGTTACATGCCTGGTTATTACATGCTTTATATCCCTTAGACTAATGTACGGCAGGGTTGTTGTTTTTTTTCTTTTATTTTTTGTCTCTTGTTTCTCCTTAAAGGACGTGATGGTTCCACGGGCTCCAGGACTGGTCTGTATGCTCTTCGCTGAGCCCTCTTATTATTGTTGTATTTACAGTATTGCTCTGTGCCAGTTCCGGGACCCTGTGACTACATTACTAATTAACCCATCATTCCATTCCTAATGACACCCCGTTTATATGCCATGTGCGATTGAATATACAATTTACTAATACTATGATTACTTGATTGCGGGTAGGTTGGCCACTAACCTCCCAACTTTGCTTGGTGAGGCGCTGTATGTTTTGGCGCCTTACTATGACTTCGTCTCTACACGGAGTTGACTTTCCTTGTTTTGTGTACTATATTTTTCTCCTTTCTCTCTTTGTCCTCCTTAGTATGTCTCCTTTTGTGTCTCCCCCCCCCATGACTCTTTTCTCCTTACACATATGTTCAGGGAATTGTACCTTTTGATCACATTTCTTGGTTTCAGCGAATGCTCCGCCTCCTGGTTAGTTTATTATGGTTAACTTGGTATCATTGAACGTTAAGGGATTGAACTCCCCACAGAAACGTAAACTGGCCTTATCCTCCTTCTATAAAATGAGGGCGAATGTGGTCGCTATTCAGGAAACCCACTTTAGGAAATTAGACCCCCCTAGATTCTATGATAATCACTTCCCTACCTGCTACATGGCCAACGGCCCCGTAAAAAAAGCCGGAGTGGCTATACTAATCTCTAATGATTGCCAATTTACTCTGGAATCCCAAATTGTAGACCCCGAAGGAAGGTATTTAATATTAATCGGAAAGCTGGAAGATTCTGTTGTCACCCTGGCCTCCTGCTATGCACCCAACTCTGGTCAACTCTCCTTTTGTAGGAATCTATTCTCCCTGATACAGAAGCACGCTAAAGGTGCAGTCATGTTATTGGGGGACTTTAATTTAGTTGTAGACCCCACTGTTGATAGATCTCTCCCCACCAGAAGTCCCTTAGCTAAATCCAGAACTTCCCCTATTAATACCCTTGGGCTTAGACAACTACTAGGAGAATACGAACTCTACGATGCGTGGAGAACTAAACACCCTACGGTTAGGGATTACTCCTTTTATTCGCATGTCCACTCCTCATACTCTAGAATTGATCTCGTATTAACTGACAGTGGGTCACTACCGACCATTATGAAAATTAACATACTACCGATGACATGGTCGGACCACTCTCCGATTAAGGTCGTGTGGAAGCTCGAGGCCCGTAGAGTTACTCCGAGTCCTTGGAGACTAGGAAATTTCTTGTTAGGCCATCAGGAAGCTTCACTTGCCATGCAACAAACCTTAAGGGTATATTTAGAAACTAACAAACCTGAAGACACTTCAGTCTTTAATAATTGGTGCTCTTGTAAGGCTGTAATGCGGGGGGCTGCCATTCTGGCCGCTTCACGACTGAAACGTTCTCAAATTGCCGAACGAGCTGAAGCCGAGAGCGAAGTTGCAAAACTAGAAATAGCACATAAAGCTGACCCACATAATAGAACTGCCTTTAAGCTTTTGCTGGCCGCAAGGGAAAGGGTGAACACTTTTTCTCTGCGGGAAGTACAACGCAACCTCGCTCGACTAAATCAAAGATTCTATGTATTTGGAAATAAGGCAGGGCGTCTTTTGGCGAGGAAACTGAGAGGTAGGCGAGCTAAGGCCAGAATCCACTTTGTTTATTCTCCCACGGGTTCAAGAGTCTCTGACCCATATAGAATAGCAGATACTTTCGCAGAGTATTACTCCCGACTCTACAACTTACAGTCAGACCCTGATACCACCCAACCCATTGAAGCTGAAATTCAGTCATTTTTAAAAAACTTATCCCTGCCGACACTGAGCTCCGAAACCTGCCTGTCCCTTGGCTCCCCCTGGACGATGTCTGAACTTGAGGCGGCTATTGATGGTCTTCCACGAGATAAAGCACCAGGCCCAGACGGTTTTCCATCTAATTTCTACAAAACTTATAAAGCAGACTTGACTCCAGTGTTATTGGCTGTCTTTAACGAGGCATCAGAAGCGGGGAGGTTCCCGAAAGAGATGCTTGAAGCAAGGATAGTGGCTATCCCTAAACCGGGTAAATCTCCCGCATCCGTTCAAAATTACAGACCGATAGCTTTGTTGAATACAGACGTCAAACTTTTTGCTAAGTTAATCGCTAACCGTCTTTGCCCCTTACTGCCTACTCTTATAGCCGCTGACCAGGTTGGCTTCGTCCCGGGCAGGCAGGCCCCGGACAACACTCGGAGAGCTTATAATATCATTGAATATTGTAATGTTAATAGAACGCCCCTCCTGGTCCTATCATTAGATGCTGAAAAGGCGTTTGATAGGCTACACTGGGGGTACCTAAGATCAGTTCTGGGTAAGTTTGGATTTCAGGGTAGGTTTCTAGATTCCATCTTTGCATTATATTCTACCCCCTCCGCCAAGGTATATGTTAATGGGTGTCTCTCCAGGGGTTTCGAAATTCTAAACGGCACAAGACAGGGGTGCCCTTTATCTCCGCTAATTTTTGCTTTGGCTATTGAACCCCTGGCTGAGACTATTAGGACTGACACAGAAGTCTCGGGCCCTGAGATAGGGGGACTGAGTCATAAAATCAGTCTCTTCGCAGATGATATACTAGTATGCTTGACAAACCCCGAATCCTCCCTTATCGGACTCCATGCCATATTAGATAGGTACTCCAGATTGTCATTCTATAAATTGAATACTTCCAAAACGGAAGCCCTACCACTTCATATCCAGCCACATATCCTGGCCTTACTTAAGGATAGATACAGATATGCTTGGCAGGTGAGATCTATTAAATATTTAGGTATACATCTATCGCTTGATAAAGACCTTTACGATTGTAACTACACACCTTTATTTAGCGCCTTCGACAAATTGATTTAAGAGTGGTCCCTACATGAAATCTCCTGGCTGGGGCGGGTCTCTGCAACAAAAATGGTACTACTTCCGAAACTCCTCTACCTATTCCGGGCCATCCTCCGCCATTTCCCTAAAGCTCTTAGTGTTAAGGCTAATAAAACGTTATCACACTTTATTTGGAAAGGAGCAAAACCACGGATCTCTAGGCAGGTTCTTTCATTGCCCAAGAGCTTTGGTGGGGTAGCTTACCCCAACCTAGATGCATATCACTCTGCATGCCTTCTCAGCCAGGCCCGAGATTGGTTTGTCGTTCATTCCCCCAAACCATGGGTTGTTATCGAAAAAGCCTTCTTAGGACCGATTAATATAACAGACCTATTTCTATTACCTACACAGAGTGTTCCGAAATGGTAAGGCCTTGGGGACGCGATTAGAAGTACACTGAAGATATGGCACTCCGTGGTTGCATCTGACCCAACTATAAAACTACCTGCAGCGGACCTCTCTATCAGAACGGTCGCTTGTAATATCCCTGATCTTATTTTGGACGCCTGGATTGACGCTGGAGTTGTGAGACTGAAAGACCTTTTTTTGAATAATAGCTTGATCCCGTTCTCCCAGCTTCAGTCTCGGTTTGGGATTTCAAAACATGACTTTTTCAAGTACCTACAGATACGCCATTGGCTCCAACCGTATGTTAATGAGACTAGAGGCCCACTCCCCCTACCTGCCATTATGCTCTCCAGATTGTCATCCCCCGGTCATAGGGGTGGGATATCCAGGTGGTACCAGTATATTGTTCTTTTGAATAAAAAAGGGAAATTGCCTGCGCAGTTGAAGTGGGAGAGAGATCTCTCTATGGTACTTCGAGAAGAAGAGTGGGATACAATTTCATCACTGTGCTTTAAAATATCTAAATGTCTCCAGCACTCAGAAATGTTCTATAAATTATGCAATAGGGCGTACTTCACCCCGCAGCGGCTTCACCACATCTGGCCCTCGACTTCCCAGCTATGCTGGAGAAAATGTGGTGGAGAGGGCTCCATTCTACTTTTTTTTGGGACTATCCAGTCCTGAGGCCTCTGTGGACGGAAGTATTCTCTCTTTTGGGGGAGCTAGTTGGAACGACAGTGCCATTGGATCCACTGTTGGCCCTATTTCACTACCCTTCTCACACTTTCCAGAGCTGTGACAGGTATATCGTAGGACATGTCTTAATATCAACTAAGGCAGCAATAGGCCAACTGTGGAAATCACAGTCCATACCCCACATTCAGACGGTTATTAATAATACCCACAAGCATTTTCTGTTTGAAACAGCGGGATGTGTGTATTCTTCTTCCCCCTCTTCTATTTATATGAGATGGTTTAAATGGGGTGAATTCCGGGAGAGAAAGGGAATGCCCCCCTATCTAACTAACTAACTAGCTATTTATCTCTACGTTACAATATTTGAGTAAGGTGCCCACCTGATACGCATATTTTCCTCCCTTTAACTATCCCTCATGTGTTGTTGTCTTGTTCTGTCTTCCCCTTTCTACTGCTCTCTCTATTCTATTATTCTTAAGGTTATAGTTACGATTGATAGTTAAGAGAATTAATGTACACGATTAGTGAACTGAGTCTCTAGATTCAGAGTTGGTTTATATGACTGTACCTACTGTAACTAGCTCAAAGCTGTACTCATTATATGACCTCTGTTCGTGTACATTTATTTGATTTTTCTTCTCTGTACTTGGAAATTAATAAAAAAAATCATTATTGAAAAAAAAAGATTCAAGTAAAAAACATAATTGTTTTGTTTCTTTAAAACAACTGTTTTGGATAATCTTACACTCAGATGACAAACTTTAATCCAACAATAATTTCAATTATTAATTCTGAATAAAACTAATATTGTTTAGTATTCTACAATACCCCATTCAAGAAGTTTGAGAAACCTTAAACAAACTGAGAAATATATTTAATGGTTGATGTGCAATCTACAAAGTTGACTGAATAGTTTAAAGACCAAAGGGTTAGAGATTCTTCACTTTGAATCATGTTTGATCTGATTGCATTATTATAATCCATACATAAGATGTTATCTTTATGTAAAAATATATACACCTAGATGACAAACTTTGATCCAACAATAATTTTAGTTATTGATTCTGAAAGAAAATAATAATGTTTAGTATTCCACAATACCCAAGCCTAGAATTTTGAGAAACCTTAAATCAACTTAAAGATACATTGACTGCTGTGCAATCTACAAAGTTTGCTAAATAGTTTAAAGAACAAAGGTTTTGAGATATTTTACTTTGAGCTGTGTTTGTTCTGATTTCATTATTATATTCCTTACAAAATATTTCATCTTAATGAAAAAAATAAAGTATAAACAAATAACATTGAATCCAATGACCACGAAGGGACTCGAATCCTCAATCTTCTGATCCGAAGTCAGATGCCTTATCCATTAGGCCACGTGGTCACCGTGTGTCCAAAGATTAACACCTAAGAAAGTATAATAATATAAAGATTCAAGTAAAAAACATATATGTTTTGTTTCTTTGAGACAACTGTTTTGGATAATATTACACTCAGATGACAAACTTTGATCCAACAATAATTTTAGTTATTGATTCTGAAAGAAAATAATAATGTTTAGTATTCCACAATACCCAAGCCTAGAATTTTGAGAAACCTTAAATCAACTTAAAGATACATTGACTGCTGTGCAATCTACAAAGTTTGCTAAATAGTTTAAAGAGCAAAGGTTTTGAGATATTTTACTTTGAGCTGTGTTTGTTCTGATTTCATTATTATATTCCTTACAAAATATTTCATCTTAATGAAAAAAATACAGTATAAACAAATAACATTGAATCTAATGACCACGAAGGGACTCGAACCCTCAATCTTCTGATCCGAAGTCAGACGCCTTATCCATTAGGCCTTGTGGTCACCGTTTGTCAAAATATTAATGCCTAAGAAAGTATAGTAACATAAAGATTCAAGTAAAAAACATATTTGTTTTTTTCTTTGAGACAACTGTTTTGGATAATCTTACACTCAGATGACAAACTTGAATCCAACAATAATTTCAATTATTAATTCTGAATAAAACTAATATTGTTTAGTATTCTACAATACCCCATTCAATAAGTTTGAGAAACCTTAAACAAACTGAGAAATATATTTAATGGTTGATGTGCAATCTACAAAGTTTACTGAATAGTTTAAAGACCAAAGGGTTAGAGATTCTTCACTTTGAATCATGTTTGATCTGATTTCATTATTATAATCCAAACATAAGATGTTATCTTTATGTAAAAATATATACACTTAGATGACAAACTTTGATCCTACAATAATTTTAGTTATTGATTCTGAAAGAAAATAATAATGTTTAGTATTCCACAATACCCAAGCCTAGAATTTTGAGAAACCTTAAATCAACTTAAAGATACATTGACTGCTGTGCAATCTACAAAGTTTGCTAAATAGTTTAAAGAGCAAAGGTTTTGAGATATTTTACTTTGAGCTGTGTTTGTTCTGATTTCATTATTATATTCCTTACAAAATATTTCATCTTAATGAAAAAAATACAGTATAAACAAATAACATTGAATCCAATGACCACGAAGGGACTCGAACCCTCAATCTTCTGATCCAAAGTCAGACGCCTTATTCATTAGGCCACGTGGTCACTGTTCGTCAATATATTAATGCCTAAGAAAGTATAGTAACATAAAGATTCAAGTAAAAAACATATTTGTTTTTTTCTTTGAGACAACTGTTTTGGATAAACTTACACTCAGATGACAAACTTTAATCCAACAATAATTTCAATTATTAATTCTGAATAAAACTAATATTGTTTAGTATTCTACAATACCCCATTGAAGAAGTTTGAGAAACCTTAAACAAACTGAGAAATATATTTAATGGTTGATGTGCAATCTACAAAGTTTACTGAATAATTTAAAGACCAAAGGGTTAGAGATTCTTCACTATGAATCATGTTTGATCTGATTTCATTATTAAAATCCAAACATAAGATGTTATCTTTATGTAAAAATATATACACCTAGATGACAAACTTTGATCCAACAATAATTTTAGTTATTGATTCTGAAAGAAAATAATAATGTTTAGTATTCCACAGTACCCAAGCCTAGAATTTTGAGAAACCTTAAATCAACTTAAAGATACATTGACTGCTGTGCAATCTACAAAGTTTGCTAAATAGTTTAAAGAGCAAAGGTTTTGAGATATTTTACTTTGAGCTGTGTTTGTTCTGATTTCATTATTATATTCCTTACAAAATATTTAATCTTAATGAAAAAAATACAGTATAAACAAATAACATTGATTCCAATGACCACGAAGAGACTCAAACCCTCAATCTTCTGATCCGTAGTCAGACGCCTTATCCATTAGGCCACGTGGTCACTGTTTTTTGATATATTAATGCCTAAGAAAGTATAGTAACATAAAGATTCAAGTAAAAAATATATTTGTTTTTTTCTTTGAGACAACTGTTTTGGATAATCTTACACTCAGATGACAAACTTTAATCCAACAATAACTTAAATTATTAATTTTGAATAAAACTAATATTGTTTAGTATTCTACAATACCCCATTCAAGAAGTTTGAGAAACCTTAAACAAACTGAGAAATATATTTAATGGTTGATGTGCAATCTACAAAGTTTACTGAATAGTTTAAAGACCAAAGGGTTAGAGATTCTTCACTTTGAATCATGTTTAATCTGATTTCATTATTAAAATCCAAACATAAGATGTTATCTTTATGTAAAAATATATACACTTAGATGACAAACTTTGATCCAACAATAATTTTAGTTATTGATTCTGAAAGAAAATATCAATGTTTAGTATTCCACAATACCCAAGCCTAGAATTTTGAGAAACCTTAAATCAACTTTTAGATATATTGACTGCTGTGCAATCTACAAAGTTTGCTAAATAGTTTAAAGAACAAAGGTTTTGAGATATTTTACTTTGAGCTGTGTTTGTTCTGATTTCATTATTATATTCCAGACAAAATATTTCATCTTAATGAAAAAAATACAGTATAAACAAATAACATTGAATGCAATGACCACGAAGGGAGTCGAACCTTCAATCTTCTTATCTTATGTCAGACGCCTTATCCATTAGGCCACGTGGTCAATGTCTGTCCAAAGATTAACGCCTAAGAAAGTATAGTAATATAAAGATTCAAGTAAAAAACATATTTGTTTTGTTTCTTTGAGACAACTGTTTTGGATAATCTTACACTCAGATGACAAACTTTAATCCAACAATAAATTCAATTATTAATTCTGAATAAAACTAATATTGTTTAGTATTCTACAATACCCCATTCAAGAAGTTTGAGAAACCTTAAACAAACTGAGAAATATATTTAATGGTTGATGTGCAATCTACAAAGTTTACTGAATAGTTTAAAGACCAAAGGGTTAGAGATTCTTCACTTTGAATCATGTTTGATCTGATTTCATTATTATAATCCAAACATAAGATGTTATCTTTATCTAAAAATATATACACTTAGATGTCAAACTTTGATCCAACAATAATTTTAGTTATTGATTCTGAAAGAAAATAATAATGTTTAGTATTCCACAATACCCAAGCCTAGAATTTTGAGAAACCTTAAATCAACTTAAAGATACATTGACTGCTGTGCAATCTACAAAGTTTGCTAAATAGTTTAAAGAACAAAGGTTTTGAGATATTTTACTTTGAGCTGTGTTTGTTCTGATTTCATTATTATATTCCTTACAAAATATTTCATCTTAATGAAAAAAATAAAGTATAAACAAATAACATTGAATCCAATGACCACGAAGGGACTCGAATCCTCAATCTTCTGATCCGAAGTCAGATGCCTTATCCATTAGGCCACGTGGTCACCGTGTGTCCAAAGATTAACACCTAAGAAAGTATAATAATATAAAGATTCAAGTAAAAAACATATATGTTTTGTTTCTTTGAGACAACTGTTTTGGATAATATTACACTCAGATGACAAACTTTGATCCAACAATAATTTTAGTTATTGATTCTGAAAGAAAATAATAATGTTTAGTATTCCACAATACCCAAGCCTAGAATTTTGAGAAACCTTAAATCAACTTAAAGATACATTGACTGCTGTGCAATCTACAAAGTTTGCTAAATAGTTTAAAGAGCAAAGGTTTTGAGATATTTTACTTTGAGCTGTGTTTGTTCTGATTTCATTATTATATTCCTTACAAAATATTTCATCTTAATGAAAAAAATACAGTATAAACAAATAACATTGAATCTAATGACCACGAAGGGACTCGAACCCTCAATCTTCTGATCCGAAGTCAGACGCCTTATCCATTAGGCCTTGTGGTCACCGTTTGTCAAAATATTAATGCCTAAGAAAGTATAGTAACATAAAGATTCAAGTAAAAAACATATTTGTTTTTTTCTTTGAGACAACTGTTTTGGATAATCTTACACTCAGATGACAAACTTGAATCCAACAATAATTTCAATTATTAATTCTGAATAAAACTAATATTGTTTAGTATTCTACAATACCCCATTCAATAAGTTTGAGAAACCTTAAACAAACTGAGAAATATATTTAATGGTTGATGTGCAATCTACAAAGTTTACTGAATAGTTTAAAGACCAAAGGGTTAGAGATTCTTCACTTTGAATCATGTTTGATCTGATTTCATTATTATAATCCAAACATAAGATGTTATCTTTATGTAAAAATATATACACTTAGATGACAAACTTTGATCCTACAATAATTTTAGTTATTGATTCTGAAAGAAAATAATAATGTTTAGTATTCCACAATACCCAAGCCTAGAATTTTGAGAAACCTTAAATCAACTTAAAGATACATTGACTGCTGTGCAATCTACAAAGTTTGCTAAATAGTTTAAAGAGCAAAGGTTTTGAGATATTTTACTTTGAGCTGTGTTTGTTCTGATTTCATTATTATATTCCTTACAAAATATTTCATCTTAATGAAAAAAATACAGTATAAACAAATAACATTGAATCCAATGACCACGAAGGGACTCGAACCCTCAATCTTCTGATACAAAGTCAGACGCCTTATTCATTAGGCCACGTGGTCACTGTTCGTCAATATATTAATGCCTAAGAAAGTATAGTAACATAAAGATTCAAGTAAAAAACATATTTGTTTTTTTCTTTGAGACAACTGTTTTGGATAAACTTACACTCAGATGACAAACTTTAATCCAACAATAATTTCAATTATTAATTCTGAATAAAACTAATATTGTTTAGTATTCTACAATACCCCATTGAAGAAGTTTGAGAAACCTTAAACAAACTGAGAAATATATTTAATGGTTGATGTGCAATCTACAAAGTTTACTGAATAATTTAAAGACCAAAGGGTTAGAGATTCTTCACTATGAATCATGTTTGATCTGATTTCATTATTAAAATCCAAACATAAGATGTTATCTTTATGTAAAAATATATACACCTAGATGACAAACTTTGATCCAACAATAATTTTAGTTATTGATTCTGAAAGAAAATAATAATGTTTAGTATTCCACAGTACCCAAGCCTAGAATTTTGAGAAACCTTAAATCAACTTAAAGATACATTGACTGCTGTGCAATCTACAAAGTTTGCTAAATAGTTTAAAGAGCAAAGGTTTTGAGATATTTTACTTTGAGCTGTGTTTGTTCTGATTTCATTATTATATTCCTTACAAAATATTTAATCTTAATGAAAAAAATACAGTATAAACAAATAACATTGATTCCAATGACCACGAAGAGACTCAAACCCTCAATCTTCTGATCCGTAGTCAGACGCCTTATCCATTAGGCCACGTGGTCACTGTTTTTTGATATATTAATGCCTAAGAAAGTATAGTAACATAAAGATTCAAGTAAAAAATATATTTGTTTTTTTCTTTGAGACAACTGTTTTGGATAATCTTACACTCAGATGACAAACTTTAATCCAACAATAACTTAAATTATTAATTTTGAATAAAACTAATATTGTTTAGTATTCTACAATACCCCATTCAAGAAGTTTGAGAAACCTTAAACAAACTGAGAAATATATTTAATGGTTGATGTGCAATCTACAAAGTTTACTGAATAGTTTAAAGACCAAAGGGTTAGAGATTCTTCACTTTGAATCATGTTTAATCTGATTTCATTATTAAAATCCAAACATAAGATGTTATCTTTATGTAAAAATATATACACTTAGATGACAAACTTTGATCCAACAATAATTTTAGTTATTGATTCTGAAAGAAAATATCAATGTTTAGTATTCCACAATACCCAAGCCTAGAATTTTGAGAAACCTTAAATCAACTTTTAGATATATTGACTGCTGTGCAATCTACAAAGTTTGCTAAATAGTTTAAAGAACAAAGGTTTTGAGATATTTTACTTTGAGCTGTGTTTGTTCTGATTTCATTATTATATTCCAGACAAAATATTTCATCTTAATGAAAAAAATACAGTATAAACAAATAACATTGAATGCAATGACCACGAAGGGAGTCGAACCTTCAATCTTCTTATCTTATGTCAGACGCCTTATCCATTAGGCCACGTGGTCAATGTCTGTCCAAAGATTAACGCCTAAGAAAGTATAGTAATATAAAGATTCAAGTAAAAAACATATTTGTTTTGTTTCTTTGAGACAACTGTTTTGGATAATCTTACACTCAGATGACAAACTTTAATCCAACAATAAATTCAATTATTAATTCTGAATAAAACTAATATTGTTTAGTATTCTACAATACCCCATTCAAGAAGTTTGAGAAACCTTAAACAAACTGAGAAATATATTTAATGGTTGATGTGCAATCTACAAAGTTTACTGAATAGTTTAAAGACCAAAGGGTTAGAGATTCTTCACTTTGAATCATGTTTGATCTGATTTCATTATTATAATCCAAACATAAGATGTTATCTTTATCTAAAAATATATACACTTAGATGTCAAACTTTGATCCAACAATAATTTTAGTTATTGATTCTGAAAGAAAATAATAATGTTTAGTATTCCACAATACCCAAGCCTAGAATTTTGAGAAACCTTAAATCAACTTAAAGATACATTGACTGCTGTGCAATCTACAAAGTTTGCTAAATAGTTTAAAGAACAAAGGTTTTGAGATATTTTACTTTGAGCTGTGTTTGTTCTGATTTCATTATTATATTCCTTACAAAATATTTCATCTTAATGAAAAAAATAAAGTATAAACAAATAACATTGAATCCAATGACCACGAAGGGACTCGAATCCTCAATCTTCTGATCCGAAGTCAGATGCCTTATCCATTAGGCCACGTGGTCACCGTGTGTCCAAAGATTAACACCTAAGAAAGTATAATAATATAAAGATTCAAGTAAAAAACATATATGTTTTGTTTCTTTGAGACAACTGTTTTGGATAATATTACACTCAGATGACAAACTTTGATCCAACAATAATTTTAGTTATTGATTCTGAAAGAAAATAATAATGTTTAGTATTCCACAATACCCAAGCCTAGAATTTTGAGAAACCTTAAATCAACTTAAAGATACATTGACTGCTGTGCAATCTACAAAGTTTGCTAAATAGTTTAAAGAGCAAAGGTTTTGAGATATTTTACTTTGAGCTGTGTTTGTTCTGATTTCATTATTATATTCCTTACAAAATATTTCATCTTAATGAAAAAAATACAGTATAAACAAATAACATTGAATCTAATGACCACGAAGGGACTCGAACCCTCAATCTTCTGATCCGAAGTCAGACGCCTTATCCATTAGGCCTTGTGGTCACCGTTTGTCAAAATATTAATGCCTAAGAAAGTATAGTAACATAAAGATTCAAGTAAAAAACATATTTGTTTTTTTCTTTGAGACAACTGTTTTGGATAATCTTACACTCAGATGACAAACTTGAATCCAACAATAATTTCAATTATTAATTCTGAATAAAACTAATATTGTTTAGTATTCTACAATACCCCATTCAATAAGTTTGAGAAACCTTAAACAAACTGAGAAATATATTTAATGGTTGATGTGCAATCTACAAAGTTTACTGAATAGTTTAAAGACCAAAGGGTTAGAGATTCTTCACTTTGAATCATGTTTGATCTGATTTCATTATTATAATCCAAACATAAGATGTTATCTTTATGTAAAAATATATACACTTAGATGACAAACTTTGATCCTACAATAATTTTAGTTATTGATTCTGAAAGAAAATAATAATGTTTAGTATTCCACAATACCCAAGCCTAGAATTTTGAGAAACCTTAAATCAACTTAAAGATACATTGACTGCTGTGCAATCTACAAAGTTTGCTAAATAGTTTAAAGAGCAAAGGTTTTGAGATATTTTACTTTGAGCTGTGTTTGTTCTGATTTCATTATTATATTCCTTACAAAATATTTCATCTTAATGAAAAAAATACAGTATAAACAAATAACATTGAATCCAATGACCACGAAGGGACTCGAACCCTCAATCTTCTGATCCAAAGTCAGACGCCTTATTCATTAGGCCACGTGGTCACTGTTCGTCAATATATTAATGCCTAAGAAAGTATAGTAACATAAAGATTCAAGTAAAAAACATATTTGTTTTTTTCTTTGAGACAACTGTTTTGGATAAACTTACACTCAGATGACAAACTTTAATCCAACAATAATTTCAATTATTAATTCTGAATAAAACTAATATTGTTTAGTATTCTACAATACCCCATTGAAGAAGTTTGAGAAACCTTAAACAAACTGAGAAATATATTTAATGGTTGATGTGCAATCTACAAAGTTTACTGAATAATTTAAAGACCAAAGGGTTAGAGATTCTTCACTATGAATCATGTTTGATCTGATTTCATTATTAAAATCCAAACATAAGATGTTATCTTTATGTAAAAATATATACACCTAGATGACAAACTTTGATCCAACAATAATTTTAGTTATTGATTCTGAAAGAAAATAATAATGTTTAGTATTCCACAGTACCCAAGCCTAGAATTTTGAGAAACCTTAAATCAACTTAAAGATACATTGACTGCTGTGCAATCTACAAAGTTTGCTAAATAGTTTAAAGAGCAAAGGTTTTGAGATATTTTACTTTGAGCTGTGTTTGTTCTGATTTCATTATTATATTCCTTACAAAATATTTAATCTTAATGAAAAAAATACAGTATAAACAAATAACATTGATTCCAATGACCACGAAGAGACTCAAACCCTCAATCTTCTGATCCGTAGTCAGACGCCTTATCCATTAGGCCACGTGGTCACTGTTTTTTGATATATTAATGCCTAAGAAAGTATAGTAACATAAAGATTCAAGTAAAAAATATATTTGTTTTTTTCTTTGAGACAACTGTTTTGGATAATCTTACACTCAGATGACAAACTTTAATCCAACAATAACTTAAATTATTAATTTTGAATAAAACTAATATTGTTTAGTATTCTACAATACCCCATTCAAGAAGTTTGAGAAACCTTAAACAAACTGAGAAATATATTTAATGGTTGATGTGCAATCTACAAAGTTTACTGAATAGTTTAAAGACCAAAGGGTTAGAGATTCTTCACTTTGAATCATGTTTAATCTGATTTCATTATTAAAATCCAAACATAAGATGTTATCTTTATGTAAAAATATATACACTTAGATGACAAACTTTGATCCAACAATAATTTTAGTTATTGATTCTGAAAGAAAATATCAATGTTTAGTATTCCACAATACCCAAGCCTAGAATTTTGAGAAACCTTAAATCAACTTTTAGATATATTGACTGCTGTGCAATCTACAAAGTTTGCTAAATAGTTTAAAGAACAAAGGTTTTGAGATATTTTACTTTGAGCTGTGTTTGTTCTGATTTCATTATTATATTCCAGACAAAATATTTCATCTTAATGAAAAAAATACAGTATAAACAAATAACATTGAATGCAATGACCACGAAGGGAGTCGAACCTTCAATCTTCTTAT
The DNA here is from genome assembly GCF_028390025.1 of Pseudophryne corroboree. Taxonomy (NCBI): domain Eukaryota; kingdom Metazoa; phylum Chordata; class Amphibia; order Anura; family Myobatrachidae; genus Pseudophryne; species Pseudophryne corroboree. The sequence goes on from NC_086451.1 coordinate 376,436,302, forward strand.
CTTATGTCAGACGCCTTATCCATTAGGCCACGTGGTCAATGTCTGTCCAAAGATTAACGCCTAAGAAAGTATAGTAATATAAAGATTCAAGTAAAAAACATATTTGTTTTGTTTCTTTGAGACAACTGTTTTGGATAATCTTACACTCAGATGACAAACTTTAATCCAACAATAAATTCAATTATTAATTCTGAATAAAACTAATATTGTTTAGTATTCTACAATACCCCATTCAAGAAGTTTGAGAAACCTTAAACAAACTGAGAAATATATTTAATGGTTGATGTGCAATCTACAAAGTTTACTGAATAGTTTAAAGACCAAAGGGTTAGAGATTCTTCACTTTGAATCATGTTTGATCTGATTTCATTATTATAATCCAAACATAAGATGTTATCTTTATCTAAAAATATATACACTCAGATGTCAAACTTTGATCCAACAATAATTTTAGTTATTGATTCTGAAAGAAAATAATAATGTTTAGTATTCCACAATACCCAAGCCTAGAATTTTGAGAAACCTTAAATCAACTTAAAGATACATTGACTGCTGTGCAATCTACAAAGTTTGCTAAATAGTTTAAAAAACAAAGGTTTTCAGATATTGAACTTTGAGCTGTGTTTGTTCTGATTTCATTATTATATTCCTTACAAAATATTTTATCTTAATGAAAAAAATAAATTATAAACAAATAACATTGAATCCAATGACCACGAAGGGACTTGAACCCTCAATCTTCTGATCCGAAGTCAGACGCCTTATCCATTAGATAAATGAACTGGTAATTTTCCTGATTGCGCAAAAACAAACAATGGTGCAGCTATGAGAAAAGGGGATTCTTCACACCAATCCCAATAACATGTATAACAAAAAGAAGATATTTTCTCAAATAAGCGCAAACACATACATGTGATAATGTTCTTTTTCTCCTCCTTCAATGATAGAGAAGATAGTACCACGACTTTGACTTCAAATTTGTGGAGGGATTTTCAGGCAGTATTGGTTTCTTTATACTGCCACAGTCAGTAGAAGAAGTTGGATCTCAAAATAGAAAGAGACTTCATAGTGCAATAATGTCAAAAATTAAAATCAAGGTATTTATTAACAATTATGCACTCACAATATATAAATTAAATAACAGCATGTAACCATAAAAATGGTAAAAGGTTCTCAGTCTGGGGACACAGCAGATAACACGGACACCCCCTAAATGTAACAGGTCCGGACTATTTCACAGAGAGGGACCGTTTGCAGCTCACCCGACCAGACCAACGTAACAGCTCACACAGCCTGAAGCTTTTCGGACATCCAGGTCCTTCGTCAGAGGCATAGTGAGCAATCAAACACAGAGAGATTAAATAGACCATCAATTTAACAACATAAGGAACAGGTGTTTCCGACATTAACATTCTTTTGCATTTATCCGGAACCGGAAGTGGCGTATCGCACTGTCCCGCGAAAGCGGAAGTGATCTCTTTGCGTGTCACCTTTGCGTGTCATCTTGCAGAAGCTGAAATGACGAAACTGGAAATGACGTCTCGCACCGTCCAGCGGAAGCGGAGGTGACCTCTTTGCGTGTCACCTTTGCATATCATCTTACAGAACCGGAACTGACGAGTTTTGCGTGTCATGATGCGTTCCATAAGTTCCGTTCCAGGAAATACCATTTCACAACAATTCTTCTAATAAATAGAATATTAATATACATCGAGTTTTTTCCAATACATTGTCCAATAAGTTGTCCATTGGTCCACATTAGTTGATGATAAAACATAGAATGAAAAAAAATATTATATCAATAAATTAATAAAAACAGCAAATATCTATAAAAACCACTTCAACTCAAATTCTATATTTAGCCCTTTGGGGGTCAATGTTTTTAATCTAAAAATCCATTGCATTTCAGCTTTGGCTAGTCTAACGTCTATATCCTTACTTCTCCATGTTGGGTTAATAGTTTGAATTCCCCAAAAGGATTTTATAAATTTCAGGTTACAATTGTGACAATTTTTAAAATGTGAGGAAACGGAGTGGGTTAGGAGTCCTTTTTTAATATTATAGATATGTTCAGCCAATCTTGTTTTTAGGTTCCTCGAAGTTTTGCCAATATAAATAAAACCACATTCACATTGTAAGGCATATATAACGTTTTTAGAGTTACATGTGATAAAATCTCTGATTTGATAAAAATCACTATAAAATCTTTAATTTTACTGGCACCTTTTGTGTTACGACACATTAAACATAGTCCACATCTGTGATAAAGGCTATAAGAAGGATATTATTGTAGAGTTACAAGATAGAGCCAGCAAGCTCCAACGTAGCTCTCTTTTAACATCAAAGTCGAATGAAAAAACGTCCAATAAACATCAATGGTCCTTTATATGTGGTTTTAATTCCCAACATAAAGAAATAGAAACTGTTTTTAGGAAACATTTGGGATATATTAAGAGAGGACCCGATTATTGGGTCTATGATACAGAAGAAACCGTCCTTTATTTATCGCAGATCAGCGAATATTAAAGATAAATTGGTCCATAGTGCTTTAAATATTTCTAATAGGTCTAGTACTCGGAGTCATGGTTTCCACAGATGTGGACTATGTTTAATGTGTCGTAACACAAAAGGTGCCAGTAAAATTAAAGATTTTATAGTGAATGATACCACTTATCAAATCAGAGATTTTATCACATGTAACTCTAAAAACGTTATATATGCCTTACAATGTGAATGTGGTTTTATTTATATTGGCAA